>NC_039254.1:7081063-7088563 GCF_003368295.1 Carassius auratus | reverse complement strand
CATATTAAAGTGAATGCATTGTTTTATATTACACACGGGCCTTAATTTTTCAAATCAAATTTAAATCTTAACATATTAGCTATAACAAAAGTATGCGATTAATTTAAATAACATGACAGCCCTAATTTTAATACATACATTTTGAGTGCAGTGTATGAAGTGTTACAATGAATCAACACTGAAGTGTTAAAAATATAAAAGGTCATTCAGACGTACCATTGTGATTCCTAAACTCCAGATATCAGACTTGACATTGTAGCCTTTCTGATTGGTCTCTGGGTTGATTCTCTCGGGCTGTTAATGAGAAAGTATTATGTGTGATTAATACGATTGTGGGCAAAAGAGGAAGTGTGGTTTGATAAGTAGTCTGGAGAGATAAGCAAGTCTGAGAAAGTGCCATAAAAAAATATGTCACTTTCGCTCTTGCTGTATTCTACTTTAGATGTACTGTAAAACATTCACAGCTATATACAGAGCTGCAATAACACAGACTTCTCTGGAGCATGCACAAAACCAGTCATAACAGACAATTTTTTTAAACTGAGATTTATACATCATCTGAAAGCTGAATAAATAAGCTTTCCATTGATGGTTTGTTAGGAGGACAATATTTGGCTGAGATACAACCATTTCAAAATCTGGAATCTGAGGGTGCAAATTTTTTTTACATTTTCAAATGGAAAAATTGCTTTTTAAAAGTTGTCCAAATTAAATCCTTAGCAATTAATATTAATACGTCTTAATATATTTACAGAAGGAAATTTACAAAATTTCTTAATGGAACGTGATCTTTTCTCAGTTTTTGCCTACAAGAAAACTTAATCATTTTGACCCATAGAATGTATTGTTGGCTATTGCTATAAATAAACCCCAGCAACTTATGACAGTATTTGTGATCCAGGATCACATATACACACACGTAGACAACATATGCAACATAAGAAAAATGCATATTCATACTCTGAATTTTTTAATTCATCTAAAAATACTGCATTAAATGTGAATGGCTCATGTTTAATTCGTTACGGACGGTTTCATTATTTGCGTTTTAAGGCAAATATTCAAAAAGCTTCCAATACCACTTAAAAAATAAAATTCTGCGGTTTCACTGACCCTAAATGTTAATATTTATCTTAATATTGAAATTATTACTTAATGAAAATATTAAAATGTCAAATTATTTCTTATACATTTTTAATTTAAATTTTATTAACCTTTACACTCAAACAAACATGTACAAAAAAAGAATAAATAAATAAATATTCTAACCCTAAATATTCAGATTAAAAATAAATTGCAATAAATGTGCCTGTGTATACTGTTGTTAAACGACTATGAAGATCTACGTGGAAAAAACAAATTCCAGCATAAGAAAATGAAATATACAACTCTTCTTTCTTCTTGCTTACCGCCATGTATGGCTTGCAGCCGGCGTCCATTGTCTTCGCCACTGAATCCACGAGGTACCCGCTGATGCCAAAATCACACATTTTCACCTGACCCTGCATGTTTATCAGGACGTTAGAGGGTTTCACATCTGAAAAAAAGACAGAAAATCAGTTGCTGGCATCATTAAAAAGCAAATATACAACCCTGTATTTGAGCCACAGCTCACCTCTGTGTATCACTGACAGGTTGCTGTGGAGATGCTCCAATGCTTTCACGATCTGCAACAGGAATATAAAACATCAGGCTCATTACAGATCTGCAGGAGCTCAGAGTTACACAGCGTTAAAATGATCATGAACGCTCAGTAAGTGGGCATGCAATTAAAAATAAACACATTAAGCTTAAAATCTGTATAAAAGACAGAAAAATCAGGTGGTGCTTACAGAAACGGTGATCTTTCCCAGGATGTCCTCTGGGATGGTCATACCCTTCTCATGCACCTGTTTATAAAATTTATCCAGAGAGGTGTCCATCAGCTCCATGCAGATCCAAACATCACCCTGAAAACACGATGGGCCAATCAGGTTAGAGCTAGGGTTTCAGACATAACAACCACCTGACATAAAATTGAGACAGCAGGAAATGACTAAACACATTCCCATTGTAGGACTTCCTGTGGAACTTTTCTCTCAGATCAAAGTACAATAGTGGAGTTGAGACATTGTAAGGACACCGATTCGGATAACTGGGCTTGCTCAGCCTTTAGTCTGTACAATTACCACTCTGTACTCTGGTATTAAAAGAGCGACAAATAAGATGACTGCTGAGTGCATTTACTGTACATGTGCTTGTACCTCTCTGAACAGGGCTCCATAGAAGGTAACAGTATAAAAGCAGTCGACTGTTCTCATGGAGATGTCCAGATCCATTAGCAGCCGTTTCTGCTCCTGTGTGTTTACTGTGGCCCGGATTCGCTGTAGGATAAAAAAGGGTCAGGGAATCAAACAATAATATTATTAGTTTCAGTGCTGGATGCTGATAAACACAGTGTTCAAAAAGTGTCAAATACATACTATAGTTAACGTTTTTAAAACCTGATGGTTACGATGAAATGGATAAAGGCCCATTCACACCAAGAACGATAACTATAAAGATAACGATATTAGCATCCACACCAGTGAACGACATCGTCTGTTTATTCTGAGCGCACGTGCGTCTGCCGCTTTAAATCCTCGAGCTCGTTATAGCAGGATGGATTCTGATTGTATCCTTCATCAGCTGGAAAAAAATCGTTATGAAAATGATTCCAGCGATACCATTTCTCTATGCCTTTATCGTTATAGCTGTAGTGTGGACTGTGCCATTCTTTAATATTGAGAACGATTTTTAGAACTATATCTTTATCGTTATCTTTATCGTGCTTGGTGTGAATTGGCCTTAAGCCATACAAAGCCGGTTCGAAGGTAATTGAAAGATGCTAATAAACACACACTAGCACACATTGTACATAGTAGTACAGCACCAGAACCATATTACTTTGCAGAAAATTGCTTTATTTCAGCAATTAATGCAACCAAATTTAATTTACCGACCTTGTTACTAGTTTTTTTTTTCAAGTCGATTTAGGTTCACTGGTTTATTATTACACTGAATAGCATTTTAAATATTGATGTGCAAAGCAAATATAATTTTTAAAGAAATACTACGAAATGCTATAAGTATGACAACTAAATCTTGCCCATTTCTGTTGAATTGAGAAATATGACTACAGCAATATTCCCCACACGAGTCTGGAAATCATAGGCCTGGATGAACTCACCTTAACTGCCATTATTACACCACTTGGGACGTGTCTCATCTTGTCCACCACTCCATACGCCCCTCGCCCCAACTCTCCAATCTGCTCCAAATCATCGGCCTTCACCACAAAGTTCTGTTCACAACAAAACAAAAAACAAAAACTCTTAAAAGGTATCATATAAGGTTTATGAATGGTGGAATTGAGGCACACACCCAATGGCAGATAAAAAAGGATGGACAAACATGGGGAAAAAAATGAAGCCTGTATTCCAAACACAGTCTGAAAGACATCTAACAATTGAAAAATAAATGGCACAAATGAGCTTAAGCTGATTGTTTCCAATGTGGAATGAATGGAAGCACGCTATCCCTGATGACATTTTCCAATCCCCGTTTCAGCTCATTATCACTAGCAATCACAACAAACCCTTAAACCTTGACGCAACAATAACCCAGCTCCTCAGAAATTCTTCACAAAAGCTTGTATATTCCTATCTGACTTAATAAAAAAGCTAGTAAGTTACTTACTCTTCGGGTTTGGTTGCAAGACAAAAGCATTAATCTTTGCCAATGGAAAATTCCACTTATTTGATGAGTTTAAAATAAATATTTTTACAGCCTGAGAGGCAGTAAAGCACATTCCAGGCTGCCTACAATCAGTTGTATTCAAAAGGGCTGTAATGTGCACTGGGCCATTCTTTACAACCCGCCGGTCTCTCACCGAGCCAAGCTTTCGTAAGAAGACCGGCACAGGAGTTACATCACCATAAAACCAATGTAAAACATGACGTCTGTCACCTTAGCACGGGAATGCAAATTAAAACGACGCTTTGCATACAGGTGACCCAAGGACAGTTCCTCTAATATTGCTTTTTTAATACAGATGAGGAAGAAAATCAGGTGAAGTGAAACCTTGCAGCAAGATATATTCCCCATAGAGGCTAGATTTTTTATTGCCATGAACAGATTGATGCAGATTTATTTTTAACAATTAAAAAAAGCATAAATGAAAAGTGAAAAACGACATAATAGAATACAGGAAACAAACGAAGTGGAAAAGTATACGATGAAAATAAACAAGAAGCTCCTTCTTAATTAAAGAAAGGATGATGAAACGTACCTTATCTCCAATGGTAACACAGGCTTTTGAGTCCAGGTCTCTCGGGGGTCTGCGCAACAAAGAAATCCCATTGAGTGTCCTTGTCTGACACAGTAAATGACTCACTAACTAAAGCCAGCCTTAATTATTAAATCTGTTCTGCTTACACACTCAGACAGAAACACTTCGTTTTAGCACCATTAATTAATATCATCAAGAAAAGCATAATTATCTAATATAACTTAATCAGTGCACTCTAAACTGCATAAAATCTTACGTTGGAGCAGGTTGGGGTTTCTCAAACACCTCTTTTGGAAGCTTGAGTGGTGGCTTCTTTTTAGTTGCTGACGGAAGAAAAAGAAAAATCATCAACATTATTATGCCCAAGTCCTTTTAAAAGATCCTTTTAAGAGAGAAGAAAAAAAAGTCTTGCAACAAGAGCTTTATGTGAGAAAAACACTCAAATGGCCTGTCTAAACAAAAGAGGCATTCGGAAACCATCCTGAGGGATACAGAGCCCTTTTCCTTTATTTCTGCTCCCCATTGAATTGCAAGATTCCCTATCGGATGAGCACTTACGGTCAGACAGCGCAAGCGGCTCCAGATCCTGGCTGAGTAAATGCGAAAGAGCAAGAGAGTGCGAGGAGAGAGAGTGCATGTGTGAACGAGGGTGGCGAGATGGCAGGTCCAGGTACGTTCTCTCCATCTGAAGCAGAACGGAGGCGCTGCTGCCACAGGCGTGACCCATTATCATGAGTGACACCTGAGTGGGGCAATCCACATACCCACACCCACCTGACTGACTCAATCCAGTCTGCTAACAGCAAACAATAGGTAAAGTGCTCTGTATGAGATATTTCAATACATAACAATTGTGCATGGATAAGGAGGTCAGATGCAGTACTTCTGTAATAGTAAATGCTCAAAAAAGAAGCTCAAAGAATATCAGTCTCTGTGAGGCATCAGCAGCTCTCAATCTGGTACCTAAATGCTGTCGGACTCATAGGCATATGCTCATGCATGTGTCTGAGCACAGTCTGAAAGTTTTAAACTTCATTAATCATTAAAAATATTTAAAATCTTAAAAGATGTTTAATTAAATTAAATGTATTTTACTTTAAAATTAATCAATAAATAAAGACAGTCAATGTATATATGCCATTAGTGTAAATTTTGGAATATTTATATTATCTATTAGATGTAGCTTTGCAAAAAAAATAATAATTGCACGTTTTTTTTTTTTTTTTTTTTTTACATTTAATAAAATGGTGATGTGACGACTGTTGTCAAAAGACCCGGTAATTCAGTACCAAGTCACTACTAAAAAAAAAAAAAAATGCAAATGTGACTGTACTAGGTTTCTTTAAGTACTGGTGGTACAGAGTACCCGCTCAACCCCGTTCTTTATGCATACAATGCTATGATTTCCGCCAAGCAGAAAACACGGACAGAATCTCAAAATCCAGTCATGAAAATGAAACTTACATTTTAATATGGAAAGTCACAGAATTTGTCCAAGTTAGCATGAATTAATCAAATCAAATATCCATATGGACCAGTATCTGTAAATGTTAAGCAACAAAAGTTGGCTGAAATATGAATCCTGCATGTTCTGCGCACCTCTGTGAATGAATGAATGCCAGAGACGTGCGGGTAAAGACATTGTGCTAGAAATTTTACTATTATTTAGTAGAATGTATGTGATACTGCTACTACAGTTGAAAAAAATTAATAAAATTTTAAACAAATAAATCAAACAATATTTCTTCCATGTTTTAATTTTAATAGTAAATCCACTTTATTTACCAGAAAATTACTTTAAGACAAATTACATTTGGGTGAAACTGGTTTACTGTTTTTCATAATTATATTACTTGTAGAAAAACTTTAAACACAATTTTAAATAAGTATAAAGAATGGCATTGGTTTTATTTTTTGTGATAAAATTTTTTTTGTTTTATTATTAGCAAAAAAATTTTTTTTTTCTTCATGTTTTGCTTTGTTACCGAAATTGGTACCGAGAACCGTGGATTTTCACTGGTATCGGTACCGAACACTGAAATTTTGGTACCGTGACAACACTATTGATAACCTTGTTATAGAATTTAAAGAACGTGCTACTACCACCAAAAAATTGTTAAAATATTTTTTGAATAAAAATAAAATAAAAAAAGTTACCAAATAATATTTAAATTGAATCAAATTTTGTATATTAAATAAAATTAAATTAAAAATAAATAAAAGGTTAAGGTAAATTTTCTGTGTCTGGCTGCTCAAGCAAAGAGAATAATGTTTTGACAGAAAGATAAGGCCACAGTAGAAAGTTAAAAGCAATTTCTAAAAGCAATCACTGTTTGTTATTTTAAAAAATTGCATTTGTTTTTCGGTTTTGTGCATTATTATTTTACATGCGTTTTTAAATATTTTATTAATGCGCATTATTTTTCGATCTGTGACTGCAATACATTTGGCGGGAAAATAATCCCATACCCATGTACTAAAAAATGTGAACAAAATTATACACACACACTTTTGATAATACAAATACATTAAAAGTAAAAAAATAATAGGTTGAAAGCAAATTAATAGGCAGTGAAGGTTAGTGAAAAAAAGTCTTCAGCCTAGATTTAAACCAGAAATGGAAATAGCACTTCTAATCTCATATGGCAACTTAATAAAATGAATAAATGCAAATTTGAATAAATTAATAAATAATTATATGGAACATGAAAAAAAAAAGTTTCCAGAACACTTCCCCATCTGTCATTGGTCAGCCAAACAGATAGTCCCGCCCCAAACTCGTGTAGGGCTGCTCAAACAAACAGAGCAAAGCTGACGGCACAACAGAGCAACAGTGTTTTTCAGGTTTTCTGGATAATCATGGTCTAATAATAGTTGGTCTCATTAATCTGATGTAAGAGGAAGTATATTAGCAGCAAACACACACAAAATAAATAAATCCACATCATTTAACCAATATTCAACAGCTGCACAGATCACTACCAGAGAAAGAAACTCTGCAAAAGGTGTGGCTTTAAAAAAGTCCTGACCACACCATGAGCCCACAGACAGGAAACAAATGCAGAGACACTTCCCATATTGTACAGTTCTAAAATACGAGCAGCTATTTGCCAGTGCAGCATGAGAAGGGGGTTGTGCATCGTCAACCTTTACCCACAGTCCTGTTTTATCTCCGTTACACTATTGTTACC
>NC_039254.1:7023563-7078563 GCF_003368295.1 Carassius auratus | reverse complement strand
CCATTCTCTTTTTTTGCTGAACTCGGTCTTCTAACGTAATGAAAAGCACACGGTGTCCAGGTATGTCAGACACACTCACAAAACCTTCAAATCATGCTTGAATTAATCAAACGCCTAATTCATTGCTTCATTCTCAACACAGAGGGTTTGGCACAGCACAGTCATTGCTAATGTCTGGTAGGTCCTTTAGCGCCTGGCCTCAGGTGACCGTTTGCAATGCGAATCAGGCACAATTGCCATCGTGTTTTGGGCTATGGAGTAACATGAACTTTACTGACCCCTGAGACCCTCTAGCTGTAGCTTGCTTGCTCTGTAGTCTTCTGCCCAGGACCGTATCACAAAACCCAAGTCAGCCAATTCTAGTCTTTCACCATCTCACTCACACACAGAATTCCAACAATCCCAAGAGTTTTTCAATGGAATTTCAGGGACCCGGAGGAGGGCCGGTGAATTAGAAAGAGAGAGAGAGAGATGAAAATAACTTGTCTTGGGCTGCCGGCTGTTTGGCCCCTCTGAACGCAGTGGCAGTTTGTAAGATACACTATACTTCCAAAGATGGCTGACCCTTTGGGTTACAGCAGCTGGAGACACTGCTTTAGACCCAATGCCGTCACTGCTTCTCACTGTAGAGGATACACAGTCTAAAATAACACAATATTAACTTCTTAATGAACTTGTATTTGAATAAGAATTTGTATAAGATGAGTAATGTATCACATTTGCAGTAGTGTGATATTGCACTTAGCCTACTTCTCGTGTGATATTTTTTAACTATGTGACGTAAATAAGAGACACAAACGGGTGTTTTGCCCCATATCCTGAATTTTAGGGACATTTTCTAGGCTCCATCCCACAGTAAGTTATTGCCCTACCTTATATTAGTCATCAATCGACGGTATGAATTAGCTGATGATCCACATGGGTCCGGGGCGGGGCAAGTGCATTAAATGCATTAATCATTTTAACTAGGGGTGTGCACGGATAGTCGAACATTCGAATATTCGTTCTGCTCTAATTATTCGATAAATTAAAATGAAATTCGAATTTCGCTATATTTTTGCTTGCCATAAAAAAATTTTACAAAAAAAAAAAAATTCACAATAAAACCTAATTCGGTAACTTTCTGTGATTCTCCACGGCATATTTGAAGATGTATGCAAGCAAAAAATAATGAATGAATAAGAACTGTGGGGGTGTCTGCGGTCTTGGGTGACAGGATGGGGGGCTTATGATATTAGACTTCGTTAGTCTGCCACAAAAAAATATTCGTTTTTTGTGAGCTCATATTCGAATGTGATATTTGCGGAAAACGCCCATCCCTAATTTTAACGTGTTATTTTTCTCCATAATGAACTAATCTTATTAACGCATTCAATTACCATTCCTAAATATAAGATTTTTCACAGAAATACTTTTTTTTTTATGAAAAATTGTTCATGGTTTCCAAAAAAAATATATATTAGAATGATTTCAAAAATATTGTGACACCGAAGACTGGACTAATGGCTGCTGAAAATTCTGATTTGCCATCAAAAGAATTAATTACTAATTAATTAGCCTAATTTAAAATGTAGGCTATTAAAATAAAATAAAAAATGAGCCTAAATGACCTTAAGAGACCTCTTCAAAAACAATTAGTATTGTGTATATAAACATTTACATTACATTTAGTAATTTTTCAGATGCTTTTATCCAAAGCGACTTACAATTGGGGGACAGATAAAGCGATTCTTCTTAAAGGCAGCCTTTAAAGTATAAAAAAAGAAAAAGAAAAAGGAAAACTAATGCATATAACAGAAACAACTAAACTGAAAATAAAAGAAAATTATCATCAACCAAAAAATGGTTTTACTTTTTTGGATGCGTGCTGCAGTACTGAAAACCTCTGAGTTTTTCCAAAAATTCACTTTTATGTAAAACGTGCATTTGAATGGCAGGGACCACAGAGGGAGCTGGAGCAGAAAGTGCACAAGCTAAATTGGGATCACTTCATACTAAACGCTTTAAGGGAGATCATACAGCTTTCTGTGGTTTGCCATGTGAGCTCTAACAGACTGCTTGTTGAGAGATGTTTTCCACAGTGTATAACTTCATACTGATATATTACTGTAACTGTAGAGGTTATAAAAATTAAACTGTTAATTCTAAAACAATTTACAAAAACAGTTTGTTCTACCAGAAACCATGCCACCATTACATTTGTACACTACTGCACACTTGTCTCACTGAAAATGTGCATATGCATCAACCAGACAGATACAGTTTGTGACAGAATACCAGTCCAAAACGGCAACACTAGCTCAATAAACCAACCTGTTTGAAAACAACAGTTTCTGCAAGCGCATTTGGTGATATTAGTGGCACATAAATTTACCTTCAAGTGCAATCTAATCATTTGCATGCACATATATTGCATGCCACCATTTTAGATGGATCCAGCTTGGGATAGGAGCAGGGGCGATTCTAGGATTTTTTCAACTGGGGGGCACAAGAGGGGCCACGATTAATACAGAGGGGCCAATCTTGTGTTGTTTGAACTGTATATCCAAATCATTTCAGGAGTTCAGTAACCTTTAAAATGAGTAATAAACAGTGATACCCTATTATATCTTAATAGCAATTAGTCATTGTATTTGATTGTTTTGATTTAGAGCAGTTTGTATTAACTTTTCACTTTACAAAAGCTAAAGAAAAACTGTAATACATAAAAGAATCCAATGTATGAATACTGTACAACTCACAAATAATAATAATAGAATTTATTTATAATAGCCTTATATAATATATATAATAGCCTTATTTATATAAATGCAGAATAACATTAATAATTCATAAAAATAAATACACAATTAATGAATTAATATAACTAATATAAATTTAATATAATAAATTGTTTTTGTTTATTATCCACATCCTATTCAATTTGCATAGCAGCAGTTGCAGTAAATTTGCATTGATGAATAAACAAAATTTACTTATGTCAAGGCTAATTAATCTTGAGCATATTGATTTTAAAATATCATACTCAATACTTTGTTAGATAGCTACTCGTTCAAAAAGGTAGCTTTAGTTTAACATGTAAAATATGTGGATCCTATAGAAACAGTTTAGAATAGCTTAATTAGTCCAGTGTTATTTTAGTATTAGTTATTTATTTTGCTATTTAATCATGCATTAAATATTTATGTATGATTTTTTTTTTATTTGAGAATGTTTCTGGGTGTCATCAAATTACGTTTTGTCAATAACTTCTGTGAAAACATATTTGGAACTGAGAACATTGTACGGGAGAGAGAGCTAGAGAGAGAGCTTTCCAGGGTGCAGACAGCAATCGCGGAGCACCATGGTGATTTAGAACGCCAACTGAATTTATGAGAAATCTACAGACGCAAAAAGACTAGGTGTAGTAAAATAAAGACCTATATTTTGGACTTTTTTTTTTCACCACAAGTCTGAAAGAAGACATGTTATTGAAGACAAACAGCCCCAAATCTCAAAATTGACCAGTAAAAAACGATGTTTTTGCATGTGTCTCACCCATAGACTGTAAAAAAAAAAGTCTCGAGTGTGGAGCATTAGATAAACATCATACAATTTGTTTCGTCACCTCACTTAAGTGAAAAAAGTCGCCAATCGACTGCATGATTCAATAATGACTTTATTAGAATTGCAATTATACTTTTTTTAAACCATTGCTTTAAATTGCGTTGTTGCCTATATTGGCGCGTTCGGCCGAAAAATAAGTAAATCGTCACGCAGTAAACCCCTTTTACATTCAGCATCAGAGCAGCATAGTAAATATAATGATTAGCATTTGGTCTGCTCTAGGAGATAACATCGTCATCGAACCTGGTCTGTCTAACACCGAAATACGTTAACGTTAGTACCAAACACTTGTTGCACTGCAACAACTCGCAAATCAAAAAAATAAGCTATATAAAATATATCAACTTACCGTGTGCTTTTTTTTTCATTGGAAAACAGCAGCTCGCTATTCTTGGTCCTCATTGAGAAGCATCGCGAAGCAATCATGATTTATTTACTAGGCTGAAAGATTATGATTTGAATTTGTGAGTGACAGACAAGTAGAAGGGTGGGGGCACGCTGGGGGGCCAATCAGTTTTCAGGAGGGGCCAGTGACCCCATGGCCCCTCCCCTGGCTACGCCACTGGATAGGAGGCCAACCCAAAAGGGCAATGTTGCTTCAATTAACCAAGATGTTTGAAAACTGTTATTTTTTTGCAAGTACATTTAGTGGCACATAAATACCTTTAAATTCAATCTTACGATTTTTTCATGCATATATCACATTAGACGGATTCAGATGGTACTAGGGGACAGCTGCATTTGGTGATGTGAGTGTCACATAAATCTACTTCAAATTGCAATCTAATAACGGTGCATGCATATTCTGACAGTCAAACTCTAGAATGAAATGAGCCATGATGATATTCTCTTCAAAGCATGAGAGGATACCAGGAGGCGTCCCAATTCCCTGATGCATGATCCGGCAGAATTAGAGCAAGGCAAAGTGGGACCAGAGGGTGGAGTCCTCAACCTGTTGACACTCAATCTCTGCACTGACATCTTCCACGAAACACTGCCGCAGTCCCACTAAGTGGTTTGTATGTGATGCAAAATCTTTTATTTAGCACTTAGCATAATTGGTTGTGACACATGCCATTTTGAAAACCAAATCCAAGTGTTAACAGTAAATGAGGGCATTGGAAAACAGTGCAACTACTATGGAAGGCATTCATCTTGCCATTTTTAAATACGTCACCATTTTAAATTCAATGCACAAGCTTACAAAGAAGCATATTGAATGTTACAAAATCTGTAAGGCTTAAACAAAACTAGAAATTTCATAAGAGTCAATTTGAACAGAGACCTGCATAATAAAAAGAATGTTGCAGCGCAGAATGGATTTGTCTTGTCATTTGTAGAAAGATATTATTTCCTGCTTTGGCGTGTGGGGCCAAGTAAAGGCTGCTTTAATATTGAACACATATTGGCTTCATTGGATGACAACAGAAAGCAGTTTACTGCCCCCTGCAGAGAAGGGGCCTCCCTTGGGTGCTGTAAATACAAAACCTTTTTTAAGTAAGGATACTCTTCAATAGCATAATCACCTAGAACTTCATTTCGATGCTGCATTGTGGGTTTCTCACACAATTTAATCATTCATAATGCAGGAAATTTCTGCACACATTCTCTAGAACATATAGATTAGAAATCATAAACTGAATTAAGAACATCAAATAACTTATTTTGTCTGCACGACTAATTCTACCATTACAAATTACACGATTTTATGCTTACTAAGGCTGCATTTATTTGATTAAAATTTATGATTTGATCATACAGTAAAAATAGTAATATTGTGAAGCTGTTTTCTAGTTTAATATACTTTACAAAATATCATTTATTCCTGTGATGGCAAAGCTGAATTTTCAGCAGTATTTGTTCCAGTCTTCAATGTCACATGATCCTTCACGAATAATTATGTTTATCTGCTGCTCAAAAAACACTGCGTGTTATTATATTGAAACTATACATATATATATTGTGGAAAGTGATACAATTTGAGGATTCTTTAATGAATAAAAAGCATTTATTTGAAATCTTTTGTAATATTATAAATGTCTTAAGTTTCAACAATTCAAAAGAACCTTTGTTAAAAAAAACTATTTACTTGAGATAAATTTTTCATCAAGAAATGCATCATTTGGGTAAAAAGTTTTGTACCGATTTTAAAAAACCAACTGCTTTTCACCCCAACATGAGGCATCCAAGGAGGTAACCTCCACCTTTTCTAGACATGTATTTCACACCCTTATTCCAATAAGCTAAAGGCAGCCCATTCTTGGAAAGCAATACTGTTAGTAATGCTATGGTAAGAGACACCCTGACGGCCTTCAAGAGAAAACCCTGAGAAAACCCTGAAAGTGGTCAATTATTCAGAAGTCTGCAATAAGATGGATCAATGTCAGAATGCAGTTCCTGTGACCCAGCATAGCTCACAGCCCACAGGAGAGAGAGAGAGAGAGAGAGAGAGGGAGAGAGAACAAAAGAGAGAGAGAAAAATCAAAAACAAAGACAGACAGAAAGGGGCCTCTAGACAGGGCCTCCCAAAGAGCCAATAGAGTCATCATATGGTCACTCCCAAGCGATTCAGCAGGAGGACACTCCCAGGCCTGACATTACCCCATTAAAAACAGCTTAGCTGCTTACAAAAATGCATGCAATGTATTGCTTTCGTTGATATAGAGACTGGGATGCAAGCTTGCCAACATGCAGAGTGTGATTTGCTTGCAAGTATATAAAGGAGATTCCATGCCTGAATTGCAGCATGCATAAATTCATGCAAAAGCAAGCTGGAGAGATGGAATGGCATGGTTGTGCTCTCCATGCACACAGATGAAAAGTGCAGGTCTAAGGGGGATCAGCTGCACAATGATTAAAACAATCCTCATGCTATTGCATCAAAACAACACAGCAAGGCTGGACGGTCACCAACAATTGAGCTGTCGCAAATAGGGGATTTAGTATCTCTGTGGTCTATTAGCATGACAAACGTAACAATTGTTCATGGCGGCAGCATGCTGCATGGTTGCATGGCGGGGACATCAATTCTCTGTATTTGCCACTGGGGCCAGTGCAAACTCAATGAACCAGGGGCAAACAAGCAAAATATAGACCCCCACTGATGTAAGCAGCTTCCAACCAGGAAAATAGTTGCCAAATTTAAAACAGTCTTTGTGCTTCCACTTAAAAGCAACTGTTTCCAATCAGTTTTATAATCTGACTTTCAGTTTTCATTCTGAATTATGCAGCTTTAAGGCATTTGACACTTCAGATCACAGTTTTAGTGTGCAAGTATGCATAATTAAAAAAATAAGCATGCATGTGCATGGAAGAAAATTAAGCATAAATTCTTAAAGGAATAGTTCATGCAAAAATGAAAGTTTTACTCTCCCTTAGGTCAACCAAGATGTAGAAGAGTCTGTTTCACTGGAAGAGATTTGGTAAAAAGTAGTGTTGCATCACTTTTGCTCACAAAATTATCCACTGCAGTGAATGGGTGCCGTCAGAATGAGAGTCTGAATAGCAGATAATGTTTATTTTTTTAATCACAGTCTATAACACAACTTAAGGCGATCAATTAACATCTTGTTAAGCGAAAAGTTGTGTGTTTGTAATAAATCCATAATTAATAACTTCAGCGAAAATATGAGTATTTTATCCAGTGAAAAAGTAGTCTCATCTGAATCAGGAGAGAAATATGCAAAGATCAAGCAATATTTAAAAAGTGAAAATGGTCCAAAAGTCCAAAACAACTTTTCATCTTTCTTTTTTTCCCCACACAAGAAAGAAATGCACACAGGTTTGGAAGTACATGAGTAATAGAACACTATGTAAACTATCCCTTTAAGGAGTAACCATACAATACATTTATATTTTAGTTTAAACTAGTTGCACTATTAAGCAGTCTTAAACATTGAAAAACAAAACTTAAACATTGCCCTTCACAATCCACTACCTGCTCCTCGTGCAAAGGTAAAGCTGCGTTTGTTTGCATGACGGAGGCTTGGTTCATAAGGATTTAGTTCTCAAATGTTCCTCAGGTGTGTCACTGTTACACAACACAATTACTGCTCTTTCAACGATGCAAAATCACCTCATTTAAGGGCGTCAGAATCACACATTCTTCAACCACGCCTACTAATATATGATGCATGAGTGTTCTGTTCTCAAAATGTAAATACTCCTGCGCTGCAATCTGCCTCTTGATAGGACGGGACCCAGTATAACAGCTGCTGCCCATAGTTTTAATTTGGGCATGTGCATATACGTCAATTCATCCCAAGGTGTGAGAAACCTCACACACGGGCTCTATGCAGTACTTCCATGAAAGAGCAGGGACATTAGATATGTTGCAAAGGCTCCATGGAGTGTAATTAAGGGGCCTAAGCATGCAGTGCTGGGAACCCTGTGTTTTTGTCAGAATTATTATTATTATTATACTTTTTTTCAGAGCATGCATTCCAAAATTTAAAATGGTAGAAAAGTTTGAAACATGCACCAGTCCTAAAGAGTGCTATATACTGCAGGTTTTTGATATACATGCATTAATTCTACTAATCTGTCTGTGCAAGGCAAATTAATAATTTTTAGACATGTCCCAGTTAAGTAAAGAGCTTGTTTTGAAATAAGCACTTTCAATATAGCGCTATAACCTAAAGACACTAAAAGCTGGTCAAATAATCTTTTGCATGGCATTTTTTGACCGTATGATCACAATTGCGTAACTAAAAATATGTCCATCGGCCAATAATTTAACTTGTGTCACATCCTCAGTCACATAACTTGGAGGGGTCAATTTAAGGGCAGGGTCTGAAGCACGCAAAGCTTCATGCAGTGGTACATTGTAAGTGGAAAAGATGAAAATGCATGCAACAAATTTGCATACAATGAGTATAATGACGGTGCATGAACAGGTGAACAAATGCCAGTAAAAGCCAATTTTAGAATATGCACAATTAATCAAGCAATTTTGGAATACGTAACAGTATTTTTCTGCAGCTTTCAGCTTGAGGGTTTGTGGATATTTGTGAATGTGGTCTTGTTTTGCCCATTTGAAGCCTGTTCCCTAAACTGTTTGCAGCAACAAACCTATATTTAGCCCCTTATTTACCTATGCATTATTGCTGGAACAAAGCATGACAGAGCGTCCGAATTATTTTCCATTACGCGCATCTAATAAAAATTGTTGCATGCTCAACATGGCATGCAAGCAGGCTGTAAGGTCCTTGTTTCCCCATTGCACTTGCACAGTCACCCGTCGGCCAAAGTTTAATGTTATCTAATACACCTCGCATGCATCAACGTCAGACGTTGTACGAACTAATCTTAATGTGCATAACGAAGCCGAGGCCGTCATGACGTAACAATCGAACATTGTTCGAGAGAAAATCACCTCGTGCGCGTGAATAAGTCGGGTGCGGACAGCTTTGCCATTGCACAATCACTTTTGCATTGCTGGCTAGGCAGTTCCTCAACGCGGAAAGAAAGGCGTTTCTTTTAATAATCGTGGCACAACAAGAATGCAAATAGCGCCTGTGCGAGTGTCTAAGGAGAGCATCGGCTTACCAGAAACTCTGCAAAAGGGCAGATCATTAAAACAGGCATTGCAACTGACCCTCGCGAGCCATCAAACTTTTAATGCACTGGCCACGATGAAGCTGCAGCCGTGCACTTTGCAAGCCATGCAACGCTAGCTGCATTTCCGAGGTTTTGCACGGATCGGTTGAGTAAAAAAAAAAAAAAAGTACCTACCTCCTTTTGACACCGACATCTCCTCTTTTGGGTTGGGGGAAGGGGAAGCACAAAAGACTTTGCTTTCCTTGTCGCTCCCTCCTTCCATCTATCCCTCGCTGTGAGGCTTCAAGCGGGCTTGCTTGCAACAAAGGTGCAAAATACAAGCCGCGATCTTCATGCACTCGGAGCCTTTGGGCGTCGGGTAACTTGTTCTCCGTGCAAAGGCTGGCCTTTCAATTGCACGCGACGAAAACGGAGAGATTTCTGCAACCGCTCTGCAAAGAAACCTCGGCAGGCACTTACATGATGGGCCAAGGCCAGCAGCTGAAAGCTCCTAACTTGGATCAGTGTGAGCCCCTGCTAACACACGTTCTTCCTGCCTGACGACGCCGGGGATCATGGGACTCGTAGTTTACACGTAATTGCTGTGCGCCGGGGGAAAAGGAGGAGCAGTGCTGATGCCTGGTGCGCTAATATGACTCTTTCAGAGACAGATAAGCTTGTGTATTTCAGACAGATAAGCAGGGGGTGAAGTACTTGAGGAAGTGTACTTTATCATTTCGTTAATTTGGAGTCATTTTGAATCTGAATATTTGATGATGGAAATGTTTTATTTTTGGAAATCATTAGAAATGTATCATCAGTTCTTGTTCCTGTTTCTGTTTAGCTGTATCAACACTATTAACATGTGTTCAGTTGTTGAAATATGCCATAAAAGTTTGAAATTGAAAATGAAATGAAAAAAAAAAAAATATATATATATATATATATATATATATATATAATTTTTTTTTTACTTTTTAGGCTATATTTATTATAGTTATTTCATATAAAAATATCCTAAAGAAGACCATCATGGCCATGTGTCTGAAGTCTGGTCTACTTTCCTTTACCCCCATAATCAATGATAGAATCAAACTTTCTGTAAGCATCATACTTTTTATTGTGTGGTCTGCACAGGGGAGTAAATACCATACATGATCCCAGCATGCCAAGAAACAGATCTAAGAGAATAGTATTGACACAATTAGAATATTACAGAAAAAAATACCTAGGCCTATCTAAGAATTATAACATCAATTAATGGTCTAAATAATTAAATAACCAGCACAACTGTCTGATGTTTCAAGACATTACAGGTTTGAAAGATGTGATATTTCTCTTGAAATTTACAAAAGCACCTTGAAACACTTTAAATATAGTATATTAAAACTTCAAATGTTAATAATAATAATAATAATGTTTTTATTGTGGCAACCTGTGTTTCTTTTTTGCAATATACTTTATGCAATAATATGCTAAATTCAACAATTCTGTGCACTTTCTCTTTATTTGTCCACCGAGTCCAGTGTGGAGAAAGAATGTTGTGGTGATTACACATAAATTAGTTTCCTAAAAAGGAAAGGGGTTCTGCCTAATCAAGTAAAAAAATAAAATAAAAAATAAAACCTTGATATGAGTTGTTATATCTGGGACATGTGTATATCACAGTTTTATATTAAAGCAACAAATGCACAAATTTTTTATTGTGTCATAATTAACAAAACTTTTTATTTCCTTTCCTTCATGGAAAGGAGATATTCATAGCAGATTTTCTAAGCTGTTCTTGACCACGAGGCAAAATTTTCAACTTAAATTTCAGTCTGTTCTTCACAGAATATTATTATTTAGAAAGCTTGTCACGCATGCCTCATGTGGATACTTTTAAGAAGTATTAGTAGTGTTTTTGTGCTTTACAGAACTTGACAGGTCCGGTTCTCCACCCATTTTCGCTATATTAAAGAGAGCAGCGTTAACATTCCTCCAAACATCTCCTTTTGTGTTCCATAGAAAAAAATAAAGTAAAAGATGACAGAATTTTAATTTCTGTGACAACTATCCCTTCAATTTTGTACATGAGGATTATTGCATTTAATTTTCAAAACTTTTTTCCAGAGTAAGGACAGTGGAGACACACTTTATTAGTGTTAATCACATTAAACCTAAACATTTTCTTCCATGCACCAATAAAACTTTAGACCTTCTAAATCTAAATATATTCTACTTCAGTGTACTTGTTGTTCCATTATTTCTTGGTTGCTATAAGAGTCTGGTAGATAGGCTTTACAATGATGTGACAGTACAGCGATCCGTCCACCAGGTACTCAGACGTGCGATATTGCAGGTCCTCACCAAGCAGGAAATCCCCCACCTCCTCTGTGCTTTGGTGGAAACTGAAGATATGTCGCACCACAAGCTTGTTCTTCTGCTTCGTCAAGATGAGCACAGTCTTTTGGAAGCTGACACCTGCAAAATCTGCACTGGAAGTAGCAGGCGTGATGATGACACGAGGCCGAGCAATGCCGCTTCCTCCATCGGGCCGCGGTGGCTGCATGGCACCTTGCTCAGTGTACATGGGCCGCATGCTGAGAGGGAGCCAGCGGGGCGAGAACAGGGCGTTCCAAGTCACCCGCTTACTGGAGTCAAAACCGCTCGGACCCAACTGGGTCTGGAAACTAGTGCTGCGGTCATCCCGTGCTGGGTTGCTTATGACCCACTGAGATCCCCACATGGATGAGAGATAGTTGCGGGGCACGAAGAGGCTGCAATTCACATCGAAGAACTTGGCCAGCTGAAGCGGCGAAGCTGAATGGAACTGGTACGACATGTAAAGAAGATCACGCACCGACTCGTGGTAGCGCGTCATGATCGCCGACTGTCGCTGCAAGCGAAACAGTTCGCGTGGAGGGATCATGGCGTAGCGCACAAGTCGAAGGGCGTTCTCTGCTGTCAGGGTGTCTGGGTCATTCCGGGTGAGCCAGATTTCAAGTGCCTCAAACAATTCCAGCTCGTTCTTCAACACTAAATCAGAGCGCTGCAGGAGGGTCGTTAACAATTCAACACTAACCGAAGGCCATTCTGCACTCTGCAGCACCGATGACAGATTCCACGATAAAAACTGAAGGCAGCTGTCTTTCAGCACCGTGTCACCAACCGAAAAGGCATACTGGTACCAGCCCACCACGTGACCCCCCAGAGAATCGCTGGCCAGGTTCTGGCTCATGTACTGGGTTAGTCCTTGCTGGAGGCTGGAGATGCTGTACTTGGTAGCTAGTCTGTGCAGTGGTGTGGCTTGGTCTAACTGCAGTGTGAGTTCACCACAATACAGATATCTGCGAAACAGAAGACAACGAGTTCATCAAGCTTCATTCAGTGTATCTTAACAAAATGTCAGTGCATAACTGTGATTTTTAATTGTATTTTATTCTATTATTATTATAATTTAAATGTTAATTATTGTATATTAATTTAGTAGTAGTAAACTACTTTCATATATGTAATACTTTTTTAAACCTCAATTTTATTTCATATTTAATAAATAACTGTTTTTATAAAATTAGCTGACACCATTGAGGAGAATATTTTGGCAGTAGTTTTAAGAAATTTGTCAAAACCTTTATTTCCTTTTCTTCATGGTACACAAAAGGAGATATTCATTGCAGAATATTCAAGAAATTATTAATTAATAAAATGTATTTAAAATAATTAATAAATTATTTATATGAATTAACTTTTTATTATTATTATTATTTATTTTTTTATGAAGTTGGATAAAAACATTGTGGTGAACTTTTTGAATGTATTATTTGTTTTTGGCTATAATTGTAAGAATTATTTATCATCATTTACTAAACTTTCATTTCCATTCCTTCTTGGATCACCAAATAACATTTAATATTAAATTAACTATTTGTATGAGGTTACCTGACAAAAGTGGTGAACATTTGGCTGTATTGATCTGGCTGGATTTTTAAAATGTCCTTTTCTTCATGGAAAACAAAATGAGATATTCACAACAAAATATTTTACACATTTATATTTATTAAATGAACTTTTTAAAGTTAGCTGGCAACATTGTGGTGAGCGTTTTGACTGTGTTTTTAAAATTGTTTTATGCCTAACTGAGAAAAGAATACTGGATGTGTAAAAATATGGCACGTTCTACATAACAGGAAAAAAATATGCATGATTATTCAAAAATAATAATTTAATTACATACGCTTATCTCTACACTTATTTCTATGCAGTTTGTCTTCCTGTTAGTCTGATTTGATCCTGTTGGGTCTGTCTAATTCAATTCATATTTCAGCAGCTCAAAATTCCCTGCTACCCTTGATATGTAGGCCTATTTAACAGGCTGTCTCAGATATGGCATCCAATGTCCCTGTGAGCCAACTTGTATTATTATCTGATAAAATAATATGCAAATATAAATATATTTTTATAAGAATGCATCGTGATGTTTACCGTTGTAGTTAAATGCTGCCACTGCCTTGTTTGCCTTGTTTTCCCTTTTTTAAATATTCTGATTGCATCTTTGTCGTCTTATCCTTTGGATCACTATAAAGGAAATAAAACCCCAAACAAAAAACTTCAGCTCATTCAAAATAAATGAGTAGGCGGCATGTGCTCTTGTAACAAAACATCTTCTCACGCTAGCTACACATCACTATTGTAATGGCACCCTATTCTTCCCTTCTCATTATATAGCTGCCTTACATTGGCGCAGAGAGTTCATTTTTAAATATTGCTGTTTTGTTTCATGGACGTTATTTCCTTTTGGGTCCGAGTTGCTGAGCAGGAAAGTTGCAGTTCCAGCGTTGGCCGTTAGAGAGAGTCTTGGACATGTGTGGGATGGGAATGTTCTCATAATTGGTCATGTCCCAACATGTTCTAGGCTAACAGCACTGCAGGCTTTTTTTCTTTTTTCTTTTTTTGTGGAGTGGTAAATGTTTATGATGCTTTGCAATTCTAGTTTAGACCTAAATATTTTATTTTAAATACAAATATTTTATTTATATTACATATATAACATATAAAAATTACATTAAAAATAACAAAATAATATAAAATAATATAAAAATAATACAATTAATATTAAAAATAAATAAATAAACTGTTTTCTAAATTCAGTGATTCTCACCTGATGAATTTCTCGAACACTGCAGTGCATTCTGCTGTTTCTCGCAGAACTAGCGTGCTACTATTGCGGTTTCTCAGCATCTCCTCAAACACTCGGCTCTGCAGTGAAAGCACTAGCGTGTGGGCTTGGATAACCTTGACCTCATCCGCATCCACTGTTTCCACACGTAGGGAAATGTCACTGTTATTTCCCAGCACCAGAAGGCCCTCCAGCCGTGCCACCAGCCCCTGTGAGTGACTGATCACTTCTGTGGTGCCTTCAACCAGTCCCTCTGCCCTCAAACCTGCAGAGCAAGGGGGAAGAAGGGTAGCTAATTATCGATTTCCATTAATGCAGCTTAATGAAGGCCTTGCCTTGTTGCCAAATAAGTATGATTTGTCTGTTTTGTGCAATAAAAAAAAAATGTTTGGGCTTGGTATGAATTTTTTTATTAAAATTTTATTTTTGGAAAGGTGTCTATTATGCCCACCACGGCTGCATTTTTTAAATAGATAATACTGTAAAACAGCAATTTTATGAAATATTATTGCAGTTTACAATTGTGTTAAAATGTTTTCTATTTTAACATGTTTTAAAATGTAATTTATTCCTGTGATGCAAAGCTGAATTTTCAGCATCATCAGTCCAGTCTTCGGGGTCACGTGATCCTTCAGAAATCATTCTTTGCTGGTTTAGTGCTCATAAAACATTTCTTATTACCAATGTTGAAAACACTTGTGCTGCTTCATATTTTTGTGATAATCATGATACCTTTATTGTCAGTATTATTTGATTGATCCTTGATAAATAAAAGCATTTTTTTAAAAATGTAGTGACCCCAAACCATTGAAAGGTACTGTACATAGCAATATAATGCCCCAGAAATATAATTAAGATTATCTTAAAGTTTTCTTCATTTGCCTTTTTTCCTCAGATATTTTTTAGAACTTTCTGTTTGCTTCTTTCCGCAAGATTCCGAATCATTGATTTACAATAAAGTCTCTGACTCCTCTGTATATTGAAACAACTTTTACATGTTTTGTATTAAATTTTCAATGTTTCCTTTCTTTCTGTTATTAAAACGACACGTATAGTAGAACTGTCTTTACCCTCCCGTTTTCCCAGAAAGTAACAAATGTTTTTAAACAGAATGTGTTTTGTAACGGGCAAGTGGATCTACACCCTTATGATGATCATCCAACCTCTGTTGTACTAGGTGTCATTGCAAAGTTCTGGGAAATGCCATGAGCTGCTTGTGTGCGTGCTTTTGTTTGTGTTGGTGTGCATGTGAACAAACCAGCGCCCTGGTTTCCGATTACTTGTTACCACATAAAGTACAAGCTGTTATGAATCATAAAACAGACCTGCAAATAAATACAACATAATAATGAAATAAAAGGAAAGGCTGATGATAATTTTTATGTCATCAAATTAAAACAATATAATTATCTTGATTAGGTATGTCATTGTCTTTGCTAGAAAATATTTTAGCATTATTTTTCATTCTAAAACGTGCTTTTTGCAAAGAAAAAATCTTGATGAATTGAAGTTCAACTGATATGTTAAAATCTATCGATTTTTTTTTTTAACATGCAACTTTAAAAAAGTGCAGACTTCTCACTTCAGACTCATCATTTTCTATCATCCAACAGATGATACCCAGAGTTCTGGATACCTCAAGACCAATACTTCTGACATGATGTCCAAACGAAGCATCTATCATCTAGAAGAAGGTCATCTTACCTCCATGGACAGGCTGCACATGAGACCCGGTGGCCAACAGCAGGAAGAGCAGGTGAACGTGGGCAAGCAGCCCATTCCCCAACAAATAAGCCATCTTTTATTGTCCGAATGTAGATTTGATCTTCCTCTTCTCTGTCTGTATTCTATAGTTCCGTCTCTTTTCTTTCTTTTCAACCCTCTACTCTTTCTTAATTTAATTGTCTTTCTTCCGTTTCCTCCTCCTCCTCCTCTTCAGTGGATGATGGATGGTCTGTCAGCCCCTTTCTCTTTATGTGGCATATATGGTGCATAACTAGTATGTAGGTTACTGGCTGTTTTGGGTTAGTTCCACCCTCACAATATCCTATCGATCAGTGGAACCTGTGGGGGGTGGGGAGTTCGTTTTGGTGGACAGGAACCGCAGTTGCCATAACAACGGCTTTGATTTTGACTTTTCTCTTTTTTTTACTGTTGTATGACATAGATCCAGAGGAGGCCTCAGCTGTTCGGGCAGAGCGAGCGTGGAATTCTAATCACAAATTATTACTGCTATGGAGAATTGCAGGTGTGCTTATGCAAATGTATCTGCATGCAGAAATTAATACAGGCTTTCCTTGGAAACAGCAAGTAGATTTATACACTTTACTGAAGAAAAAGAGGTTATCAGAGAGCTGCTATGCAGTGTTTGCTTTTTGGGATATTCCACTGCTGGCAAGATGAGCTTTTAATCAAACTTGGCTGTCACCGTAGAATTTTTTATTTATTTGGTATTACAAAGATGAGGAGCGAAGACAGCAAAGATGACACAGACTGTTTAATGCTGCTCAGAGTTGGCATGAATGCATCTCTATCATAACAACTCTCTGAAGATTTTAGCGTTGTATTTGAAATGACAATTTAATGTATTTGGAATAAATGTAACTACGCTATTGCTGTTGTTGTAGGTTATTGCTGCTGCAAAGCAACTACAGGAACTTGCTACTGCCATACATATGCTGATACGGTGCTGTGAGTATTTAAGACATACTGCTGCTGCACAAATAAAATATAATAACCCATAGCAGGTCAATACAGGTGGAGCTGGGGAATAGTTTGCCCCAAAATGATAATGGTCATCATTTACCCACACTTCTGTCATTCTCATATGTATTTATTTTTTCTTGCAGAACACAAAAGAACATATTTAGAAATATGTGGGAATTATTTTAAGTACAATGAAAGACTTTCATCGTATGGACAAAACCAATTTTTTTTTTTAAATACCTTCTATTGTATTCTGCATATGAAAGAAATTCAAACAGGTTTGGAATTTCATTTGGAATTTCATACATTTTTGGTGAGCTAACATTTTAAAATTGCATAACTTTATGAAATTTGAGCTATCATTCATGCCCCTATATAAATAGCTTTTTAATTCCTCAGTTAGGGGTTTGTTTAAAGTATGAGAAGTAGTAATAGGCCTTTCTAAACATGACACCCAGAAGTATTTGAGACCCCTGTACATTTCTGTTTAGCTCTGAGCCAGACTGAACATGTGGATCCTGTTACACGCTGTCCACAGTCAGGATCAAAAGAAGGATTGGAGTCTATTTCTCTCTCTGTATGTAAGGACATCCACCCCTGCTGCAGAGTCCTCTAGTTAGAGGTTATGTCACTTGTTTACTGCCAGTCAAAGGAGTGGAGGAAATGTGTTGAGAGAGCCTGAACCTTGGCTGTGTAACAAGGTGGCAGAGGGAGAACAGATATGCATGTGTTTGTATATGGGTGTGTGTGTGTGTGTGTGTGTGTGTGTGTGTGTGTGTGTGTGTGTGTGTGTGTGTGTGTGTGCTGTGCGTGTGTGAGATGAACTTCCGAGTAAAATTTGAGTAAATCATTTACTTAGGAGAAACCCTAAAGCTACTATCAGGCCGATTGTGACCCTGATCTGGTATCGATGAATGGATTCCTCTTAAGGCTGTATTCTGGGTGAATATGAAAATTGATTTTGATTGGGAGAAAACAGAGCTGATAAAAAGGCTGCATCCAATAAAACGGTAATTAAAAACAGTAATATTGTAATTTATACAGTAATATTTAATATGGCAATTCATTTGATCCTTTTAGTTTATTACCAGTGTATACTTAAGTTCCTCATTTACTCAGTTCGTTGTCGGTTGTTGTTTGTGTAATGCACACTATTATGTTGCCTTGGCTTACCCTATGTTTATTCTTTTATTAAACACCTTTGTGTTGGAACTTTCTGACTCTTCGTCTTTGCAACCTTTGACACAAACTTTCGGAAACTGTGACACAATCCTTACATCTCACATATGATTGGCTATTTATTTATTTGGTACACCGAAGCCACATAATGCAGGATAATGTACAGTCAGCTGATAATAACCAGCTGATTATATATAATTCCTTATAATGCTTGTATTGTTTCATTGGTGAGCTGTCCTAGGAACGGTCAATATTATTGTACTGTTAGAACAGTAACTATGAGTGATGCGGTGACTCATAGACAATGTAAGAAAGCAGCAAGCTTTCATATTCAGGTGAAAGAACAACAATAATTGTACAAGTGTACAGGTCATGTTATATTATATCAAGTAGGATTCAACTTTCAGATTGCTGGTCACACAGAAACAGCAAGTAACACATTGGATTAAACATTTTGAGTTAGAAAGACTAAAATATTATGTAAAACATACTTTTTTATTTTAAAATCGGTTTTACAGCGCACACTGAATGACAACTCTTTTTTACATTATATATATAATTTAAATATGGCCGCAGAGCTTTAGGTTTGTTATTTTTGTACTAATAACTCAAACTCCAGTATTTATACTCAGTGAAGAGAAAGCCAGTCTGTATAGCCTGCAGGAATATTGATTGATGAGAGTGATAAAATCAGTGATACAGTGACCCAGCAAACCTAATTCGATTTCTCTCCCTCTCTCATAACAGGACTCCACGTTTGACCCACTTGGCACCTCAATGCATCTATTTCTCTCTACTGCCTCTCAGCAGTATATTGTGTTGTTTGTATTGTGGGTCATGAGTAAATTGGTTTCATTTTAAATTTTAATTAATTAGTTGACTATTTTGTTTAACAATTGTGTTATTCATATCTACAACCAAACAATCATGCGGTAACAAGTTTACTAAACTTGAATGGATATTGTCGCTAGAGGGCAGTATTGTTGCAAGCGAAATACATACATTTGCATTGTCAAACTTCATTTTTGTTGTCCTAGTGACAAATTTTTTTAATAAAAAAATATATAAATAAACCTTAAAAATCCATAATTCATCTCAAAAATTGTCTTTGTATTTATCTCTTTGCATTCATTACTACTTTAGTTTTTGCCACTTATTCATCTGTTTTTCCTTTTATCTTGTTTCTCTCCCTTCATCTCCCCCACATGCCTCAGAAATTACAGGTAATTAAATTCACATTAATAATGTTAGGCTTCGTGTACCCCACTCACAGCAATCACATTATGAATTAATGTGTTTAGATGGAACAAAAGGACCCTTCACTTTAAGTGCTTCAACTGTGAGTTTTTGTTGGCAATTTTTCTTCTTTACTCTACATACAAGTGAACCAGTTCAAAGTGGACAAAGAGGACATAACCGCTTTCTGCATGACAGCATATTTAATGACTTTTTTGTGAAGTGGAACAACATTCTTTCATTGGAAAAAAAAAATAGATGACAGAATTTATAGACCTGTGTAAGATAGTACTGCACTCCTACATTATGCTATAGAAGTTGAGATTGTTGTAGGTCAAATGCAAAGAGACTGCTCTTCCTGCAGCTGCGTGAGCAACTGCTCTTTAGGGACAATCGATAAAAAAAGGATTTTGGAATATGTTTATAAAACTATAACTCTACCATGCTTCAGATCTAACATGTTGAAGTGCCATAGTGCAAGAATATATGGGATAATGAACGCTGTTCTGCATCACAGGACATATTAAATCAACATTTTCTTCTGCTAGTTTGACCCTTACTTTAACATTATGAAAACATGGATTCCAAACAAAGTTGCAAGACTTTCTTTTAAGAGAAATGTTTCGCCATCCAAAAAAGGTTATGATATGTGTGAAAACATTAGGCTGATAGATGAGGCTCATTAGGCTCTCTAAAAATACATAAACTTCTCTTCTATTAGAGAATAAGGCATCTGTGTCATTGGGGAAAATAATGCAATTGTTTTATATTATTTTAATAGCTTTTATTGTATTTTTTCTTTTTTCTTTTATGTTTTGCTAAATTATATATAGTGAAGAAATGGTTATTTAACACAATGCATTACATATAGTTCACCCAAAACTTTTTTTTTTTTCTTTCATTTAACTACTTAGTATGGAATTCAATGGCTACCGTCAACTTTTTGGTTACCAACATTCTTTAAAATATATTTTTGGGTGAACCATCCTTTTAATTTTTTTTTTTCATACTTTTCTATGATCGGGACATATATGGACTTTTTTGCAGAAGTGCATGTTACTTGTGTAATTCAATAAGATCTGTGGTGATCTACCCTATCTGTACTGATATATATATATATATATATATATATATATATATATATATATAGTTATAGCGAATTCTGTCTCTGTTGTCACACCATAGGAATAATATGCCTATACTGCTGGAACCACGACGAATGAGAGAGTTTACACAGCTCATTTTCTGCCTGACCTGTCCTCTGCTGCGGTACAAGGCCAGTTCAGAGACTGATCATCAAAGCGAACACTCAGTGATTACTAGAAAGAGAGAGAGCATCCATGCATCCAGATTTCCATCCTCCATCCTTTCTCTCCTTCTGTGTCCAGATGGTGGTGTACATGTACTTTTTGTTCCATCCATCTGGAGACGTGATGTTGCTGGCTAGTGAGGGATGCTAATTCTTCTAGAAACCATCTAATACCTTTATTGATATGGCTAAAAGTTGTACATATTGGACCCCATAGCACATTTTTATCATTAAATTAACGAAACGTACTGTAAAAGTATTGTGCAGTGATGGTATCTGATGGCAATATCATTGTACGTTGATATTAATTGTAATTTGATTTGTATCCTTAAGAATTTAAAAGAATAAAAGAAAAGAATTAATTTTGACCAAAACAAAAATTAAAATTCATTTTTGTTAATTGAAATAGAGTGGAAATAAAATACAAATATTAGACGAAATACATAAAAGAAAATCAGAAATGTTGACTTGACAACTGAAAAAATATAATAATTTGAAGTTAAAGTACTAGAATTACTAAAGCTAAATCTGAAATAGATATAAATAAAAGCTAAATAGAAATAGTAAGCAACAATTAAAACAACAAAACCACATTATCACTAAAACAACAGGAAATTTCAAAATAAAAGCCAATTTACAATATTTTGAAAGAAACTACATTAAATTATGCTTGTGGTGCATCATTAAATGAATGGTGAAGAAATCCTATAAACTTTCATTCCATTGAAGAATTTATTTGCATGTAACCAGAATGATAGATTCTTTTGACTTTCCCTTGCAAGCAACCATCCAGCAACCACCTAGCGACTGCATAAAAAAGTGCACCACCTTAGCAACCACAATACCCTGGCAACCAACCTGAAGACCCTAGCATGACCCTAGCACTGCGGTGAGTTTTGCACAGACAAGAACCATTCACATTTTCATTAGAAAATACACAAACTTAGGTATTGATTGAAATGATTCAAGCTTAAAAATGACCACAGAGGCTATACTTAGATTGAA
This sequence comes from Carassius auratus, assembly GCF_003368295.1. NCBI lineage: Eukaryota > Metazoa > Chordata > Actinopteri > Cypriniformes > Cyprinidae > Carassius > Carassius auratus. The sequence goes on along the minus strand of NC_039254.1, from coordinate 7,056,826 downwards.
GCTAAATTTACATTCACATCACGGCCAGAGGAATCACACAACAGATAAGAGCTCCCATGGGTCCGAAAGCATCGCAGTGTGAAACTATACACTCTACTCCTCATGTGTCTGCGCTATATTGACCTCTGTGAAAGACAGACCTCTATATCTGACTCACCTTCATTTTCTCAATGCTTCACTCATTTACCAAAATCCTCCCTATAGAAACCAGCCCCACTTAACCCCTCCTTCTCTCTATCTCTCTTCCATAACCTCCTCCGAACTCACTCTGTGACTGCAGTGATGTGTCTGTTATTCAAAGACCCCTGTTCTCCCTCGCCGTCCTCCTCAAGGGCTGCCTGCCTGGGCATCAGCAGTTAGGACTCCTGCTCCATAGTCCACGGATGGGGACCTACAGCGATTTGTGAGGGTAAGAAAACCTCTCTGTCCATAATCTATCAGTCTTTGTCTGATGAATCACTTCATTCAGTGAATTTTATAAATTGAGCATCAGTTGCAGTTAAGAGTTTTTGTTAATATATTTAGCTGTATTAAATTTGTAAATGCAGGTAAAGTGGGGCACTTTCTTTATTAATATTTATTTTATGTAGTAATTTAGTAGATTTTTTTGCTAGCCTATTTAAAATGGCACGAGTGTGTGAAGGGCTAAGCATTTGCATTCAGATTTAATCTGCCAACAATGAATTAGCAGAAAGTATCACACTTTCACAAAATTTCACAGTATTACAAAATGTCAATATATAGTAAAATGTAACATTATGATTGAAATTCATTATAATTAACTTAACTAATAATTAATGTTTGTTCATTTATAATTTACTCCATAAAACCATTGAGACCGTGATAAGTGAATATATGTTGAAAAAATACTTATATATACTTATATTAATTTTTTTTAAATATAAAAAAGTATTTAACAGTATAGAAATACTTTAAAACATGAACAGTATAAACTCTTTGTGTGTTTATATATAAATTTATAATTTACTCCATAAAACCCCTAGACCGTGATATGTGAATATATTTATTATTATTTAATATATTATTTTTACAAAAAATCTTTAAAATATTTTGATATGAATTTGATATTTTATTTATTAGTTTCATTTATACATATACAAAGTGTATGTTTATAAAAAAGTATATAAAATAGTAGGATTTGCATGCTCACAACAACACAGTCATTTTATTTATATTGGCACTATGTGTACTTTCCACTTTTATTTATATCCTCTTAAAAACAGCTTTTTAAAACAAGTCTTTACGGGTTTGTTCTGGACATAAATCAGTTATTTGATGTGCTGTTTCCTCTGTGTCTTGTCATCTTAATATTTTCTCCAAGAACTGCAGGATATCCAGAGGTCAGCTCTGGAAGTCATAAAGATCGCTTTAAAAATGTGTGCCATTGTTTGTGAGCGTCTTATGCAATCAAGACACAGTGAATTTCAAGACCTCTGTTTCTGTGTCCCTCTCATCTTCTCTCTTCCTTTTTTAGAAAAAAACATAACTACACTCTTTTCCGTGCGTGTGCTGATATGGATAGTATTGCTATACCATCGTCCTTGAGCTCATAACTATTGTCTCAGGTGTACCGGCTGAATATGAATAATTGAGCATGTTCATTAGAGCAAACAGTCCATGGAGAGAGATCTGAAACCTTACACATTGACTCCCTGTACATCCCAGAATGGAAAACAGTGGCCATTTATACTGGAACAAAATGAGGTGATTACTCTCGAGACTGTAGATAGAGCCACAGTTCATTATTTGGTAAAACATCCTTTTTCATTATTGTCTATACTGTTTGAACAGATATAGAAGCTTGTATTGGTAGTTTCCCTGAGGCAGCACATGTAATGCATTAATGAAAAACATTTCTGTTTGGCGTTCACATAGTTCAGACTATAAGCTGAAATGTCATGCTTTCAGCTTAAACAGCTTAAACGTACAAGTTATTTCAGATGAATCTTTGAAGAACCTAATTCTAGATGGTAGCCTCTGGATGGGAACTTTGGAAATCCCTGGTCATGGAAATACGAGGACACAATGCAATACGAATTTGCATACGAGTTGCATACGAGGACACAATGCAAGGCCAGTTAAGACTTTTGCATTAAGAGTTAAATTGTGAATATCAGGATTATTTTAATTTTTTTATTTTATTTTATTTGGCCATTAAGTTAGCAAGTATGACTAAATTCACAATCCTGACACTTGAATGTGTGAACATTAGGCATGTTTTAATAGTGTCTGATTCAAGCTAGCAAAAGTGATTCATTCCTGTGAATATTATAAATTATAAATAAATGATAAATAAATCATTTTTTTAAACTAATCCATTGAAACCTCTGAGTGAACGATACATTTGCATCACTTAAAAGTTTGTGTCCCTGTGTATTTTTTTATTATGATAATTTTTTTTATATTAAAACTGAGGAAATTAAGATTGATGGTTGCATGTATTGTGATATTGTTGCATTTTAATTAAAAATATTAAATATAATCTCTCCTTTTGACAATTTAGTGGCAAAATGTGTAAAACATGCTATAATTTACATTGCTTGGCTTCAAGAAAATAGTTCTGAGCTAGGCATAACAACACCATCCATATCAGGACACATGAGAAATAATGTATATATTTCTAGGTTCTAGGTACATCACAAAGTCTATATATATATATATATATATATATATATATATATATATATATATATATATATATATATATATATATATATATATATATATATATATATATATAAGATTGGCAATGAGAAATAGGATAATATCCAAATAGTTCCCATAGGAAAAGTGTGTATATTAGTCTTTTGCTTACAGGCATGTCTAATGCACAAGAACAAGTTTCCTCTCCACAAAATCTAAACCTTGTGAGAAAATTTTGCTTCCACATCATTTGTAATGTTTGATATTCATATTGATCACATTCTTGAATCCAAAATCAATATGAGTTCCTTCATATTGAGAACATTTGAACTGCACTTTAATCATAATCATAATTATTTTATACTTTCCTTTGATAAATGCTTTAACAATTTGAATAGTGAATAGAGTATAGGTGCTACCAGTGAACCCGACTTTTTTTTTACTACAAATAGAGCCAGATTTCACAGTGCAAACAGCATGTCATATAAACACACTCAGACTCATATAAACACACACACACGCTACTCCTCATTCATTGTGAATCTATTAAATGAGCGATGATTTATTTGTAGAGATATTTTCAGAAGGGAAAACAACATTAGTAGTGAAGTACTTAAAGCCTTTCAGGGAAAACCTCTCTTCTGTAGCCTAGCACACGCTCTGCTTTAGTTAAAGATTTATCATTTATCAGCTTCTGTATCAAAACAACTACACAGTAACAAAGAGCCATAAAAGTCTTATTGCAATATATGATGTAACTGCCTATGATAATGAGATTACGCTTCTCTGGAAGTGGAAATAATAAGATGCTTTTGGAATTGCACCATTGAGACGATACAAATGCACTTTTGAAAAACATCTGTGGATCACTATTAATGCAGAAATGCACTGTGAAGGCATTGTTTTTTCCTAATTTATGCACCAATTTAACATTGTCTGCATTTGTCAATCTCAACCATTCAACTATGTTGTTTAATATATATAAAAATATTTTAATATAATATATGTAAAATGCATTAGTAATAATTAGTGTGTTTATATAAAACCATTTACTCTTATATATTGCGACAGGTGTATTTTTAATTATTTTATTAATTTTCGTATTTATCTCATGTTATTGCTAGAAAAAAAGAAAAGTAGTATTTGTTTTCTAAGACATAGTACCAAAAATGTATTGCACTGCTTTACCTAAATTAAATTTACTATAAATGCACATGAATGGTGAATGTAGGTAGGAATTGCTTTAGGCCAAATTGCAAAAGCAGTGACAAAGAGGACCCCACATAAATCCCCAGTAAGGCATGGAAAGATTAGTAATTATAAGGTGACAGAAGACCAATCATTCCTGCCTTGTCCAGTTCTTACTCACAGTGAGAATTTGCCCACATAAGCAGGACAGTTGATGAAGCAGCCTCATCATAGCAAGCAATCATGTTCCACAACATAAACCCTCTTTTATATTGTCTTTTTGACAGGAGGAAAGAATGAATGGCTTATGAATATATGGCAGTTCAATTCCAATGACAACACAAAAACTGCACACTGCAAAGGGCGAGATGCACAGTTTGACCATACAAAAATCACCTGAGCACATTAGCAGAGTTGTCCGTAAAACTCAAAGATGTCATGAGGTAAAGGAAATATACAGAGCAAGGCAATCATTTCCGCTCTCTGCACTGGGTTTGAAAGCAAATAAACATGTTTGGCACAGAGCTGATCACCTCATCCTCTCCGGAGGGGGCAGTTATGGGAGTAATCAAAGTTAAACACAGAAGGAAAGGTAGAAAGTGGAAAGATAAGATGAGTAAATGAGGGAGAGTGTTGTGCACTCGTTCCATCTGTCCCTAATTGACTGTTTTTAACCTACGAGGTCATTAACACAGTGACCCGGTAAAAGACCACCAGAGCACAGTAAAATTCCATGCAGAAATGCATTACACCTTCTCTTCTTTATTCTACACTCCAGAATCTATGTGACATTAACACAATAAGGTAAATTTCATTTATTTCGGTTGTAAGGCATATTCCGATACTGTAGTTTTAAGGTTTCCTTCCTGTTCTCTTTCTTTTCACTAGAGGAACTAAGAGGCCATGACTGACTGGCACAATGGCACAACACCCGGCCAGCAGGAGGATGAGAGCAGTGCTCAGGAGAGGTCAGAGTGTGTGCTGGCTTACATCCCTGTCATCTACTACAGTACTCTGTTGTGTGTTGGAGTGCCAGGTATGAGATGTGCATTTTAATACCTATAAACATGGGTCGATTTAAGATTAGGGTCATGCGCCATTGAGAATTGAATTGAGAATGCATGTTAAGATAAGAATTGGGTAGCAATCAATATGCAATTCTGGATTTAATTTAGTAGAATGAAAAATTTAATTAAATAATATAGTTAAGTAGTGTCATACATGTTGACCATGTTCTATTCTGCAAGAAAAAAAAATAATCACAAAAAAAAAATCACCATCGCACAAACTGTTCTACAGTATTCATTTTTGGCACATGGGAAATTGATCTTCATCACCTTGATTCCTTTGATGGAGGAAGATCATGGAACAGTAAATTCATTCTGTGAGACACTCTTAAGTATCCATGAACATTTTACTACACCAATCCAAGGAGAGACTGGCAGCTGCTTGAAGACAAGAAAGGAAATCAATAAACCAACCAATGCAAATGACAATTAATTAGAGACTCATTTGAAAGCCCCCCCCCCTTAAACTACAACTATAAATCAGATCAGGGTCACAGACAGATGATTGGTGTTCACAACAGTCAATTCAAATCCGTTTACTTGCTGTCTAATTTAAGATCTCTCTAGTTCACCCAAAAATGACTTATGCTCATGTCATTCTAAACTTATAAGACCACAAAAACAGACATTTTGAAGAAAATGTAAAATGTTATTTTCCATATAATCAAAGTCAAAAGGGTCTGAAACATCATTGTATGGACAAAAAATACTGAAGTACTTTTCAATATTATATATGTTCCACAAAAAGAAAATAAATGATATGACATCGTAAGCATGTGCAAATTATGACATAATTTTATTTTTGGATAAACTATCCAAAGACTTAACTTCTGTGGTATGACATGGTAAGTAAATTTTAATGGAAAAATTACAGCATATGGTTTTGGAACAACATGAATGTGAATGAGAAGAAATCATATTTTCTTTTTGATTGGATTTATCCATTCTGCTGTATGAAGACATGTCTTTTCTATAAATATTTTTACTATTAAAATCTTTAAAACATGTAAAGTACACTTATCTTCTGTTGTTTCAACCAGCAAAAATAGCACAAATTTACTTGTTTAATCTTTTCTTTGTGGAAAATAAGGGCAAAGGTTCCCGTGGGCTGCCATGCTCTGTAAATATGACCCCTAATCTTTTACTTCCCATCAATCCTGCTGTTTCAACTCCCTCCATGCCCTTGATTTCTATCCCCGTCTAATGCTTCTCCCTTCTCTGGCCTCATTCCCTTACTGTTTATGCCTTGTCCATCCTCCTCTACCCTAATCCTTCTTTCTAATTCCAGTTGTCTCCTTTCCCTAGTGAACATCCTGACGCTGGTGGCTCTTTACCGGCTGGCTGTTCGTACTCAGAAGGCCCTGTATGTGTATCTTCTTGCACTAACTGGCTCGGACATCCTCAGCCAGCTGTTCATCATCTTCGTGGGCTTCCTGTTGGAAACGGCTGTGTTTCACCGAGACGTCCCTGTGCTGCTGCTGAGGTCAGTCAGTATGATGGAGTTTTCTGCCAATCATGCATCTATCTGGGCTACCGTTCCCCTCACGGTGGACCGCTATGTCGCTTTGTGCCACCCGCTACTTCATCGGCAGATCAGTTACCCGGCACGGGCTCGGCGGATCATCGCAGTGGTGCTCACATTGGCGCTGGCATCCGGCGTGCCGTTCTTCTGGTGGTCGGACATGTGGAGGGTCAGCCATGCGCCAAACAGCTTGGATACCGCCTTGATTTGGACCCACGTGACTATTATTTACTTCCTTCCGTGCTGCATCTTCCTGGTACTAAACTCTTTGATCATCCTGAGGCTCCAGAAGAGACAGCGGCAGCAGATGTGCCAAGACGAGAGCGGGCAGCAGCTGGCAGTGCCAAGCAAGCTGGGTAAAACCACAGCTATGCTCCTAGCAGTGACTTCTGTGTTTGCTGTCCTGTGGGCGCCTCGTACCGGAGTGGTGCTCTACCATCTCTATGTGTCATCGGTGCACAGCGATTGGCGGGTACATCTAGCATACGACTTAGCCAACATGTTAGCCATGCTAAACACTGCTGTGAATTTCTTTCTGTACTGTTTTGTCAGCAAACCCTTCAGAGGGGCAGTGAGGGACGTCCTGTTGTTCCGGGGGGCACATTTGCACCCACGCCACCCCTTAAATCACCAGCACAATGCTGCCAATGCCTCCACCTCTTCTATTTCCAGCTCCAAACGTTCCCAGCGAGAGGTCACCCCTCTCTCACCCAAAAGGGCAGACATCAAGATATAGTACTGCTTAAAGGGAAAGTTCACTTAAAAATGACAATTCTGTTATCATTTAATCACCCTCATGTTGTTTTAAACATGTATGACTTTTTTTTATTGTCCATACATTAAATTAAATTAAATATAATTATTTTGACAAAAAAAAAAACAATTCTTCGGAGTAGCTTCTTTGGTGTTCTGAAGAAGAAAGAATACAGCTTGACAGAAGTCTGTAAAAAGTAAATTTTTATTTTTGGGGCGAACTATCCTTTAAAGCCCCAACAAAAGCAAGGTGTTGTTCTTAAAACAAAATGTAAAAGAATTCAAGTCTTTTATGGATTTAAAAGTTAAAGGTGCGGTCACATTAGCAAAATGTCACATGCAAAAAAAAGGTGCATTGTTTACTGTCAAAAGCGTAGTGATGTATGAAGCACAGCTCACACTGAATTCACTTTCAAACCAAGTGAGTAACAAAACTTCTAATCGTACAGATTCATATTGCATTGACTGGTTTTCTGCCGGGAAATTTCACCAACAGTGAATGTGACCGCAGTGTAATTGTGCATGATTTGGCATCCCCAATAAAATAGAAAAAAATACTGACTTTTTTTTTACCACAAACAGTGGAAGTAAAATATCCTCATAATAAAATATCCACCTGTAATAAAACATCCTCGTAATGAACAGTCTCGCATCCATTCACGCTATAATGTGCACCACAGGTACTGTTAATCTGAATGCTGTCTTATCTGGCCTCTGGTTAGTGACCCGAGAGATCACTGTTTACGGTCATTAAACAAAAGCCCAATAATATTAACTTTGTACTGATAAGACAAGTAAGCTTTGCAGGACATCATAGATATCAAGACTTAACCATTCCAGAAAACATTGTATCTTGTTCTGCAGAGCTTACTTGTCTTTTGCACTGATCTGAATAGTTTTGTTATTTATTGTCCTGTCCTCTGCAGGGATAAAAAAAAAAAAAAAAAAAAAACATACTACAGTATTTATGAAAACAAAGATATTTGGCTCATCAAATGAGTACTAAGTCTTGTCATTTTCCATAAATGTCTATCCTTTTAACGAATAGGTTGAAATATGAATATTCTGTCATCATTTATACACCTTTGTGTTGGTCGAAACCTGTAAGACTTCCTTTCTTCTGTGAAACACAGGTTGGTGGAACACAGTTTTCTATATAAGAAAAGTAAATGGTGATGTATAATAAAGCACCACAGTGACAAAAAAGCAGCATAAAAGTATTGGAAAACTGTTGCATATTGTAAAGGATTATCAAGGTGTTTTAAAGCCATTAGATAGTTTTGTGTGAGAAAAGGCTGCAATTCAATTCATTATATGAGAAGCAATATGTTTCTTTAAATTTGCATTCATTTAAATATGACATATATTACATAAGTTTTGAAAGATGATGGTCATGTCACATGGACATCAAAAACTTTTTACGTTTGGTAGATAAAAAAAGTTATAGAGTTTGGGATAACATAAGGATGAGTAAATGATGACAGATTTTTTTTTTAATTGTTGTATTTTGATATTGTAAAAACGTGTCACGTATTAAGTGTTTTTATAAATGTTGCTCATATTGCAGATGAATTAAGTTTGTTTAAACACATACAATAGTGTTTCATTAACAGACTTGTCTCATTAATTTATGATCTATCATTCCAGACTATAAAGTATTTCTATTGGTAGATTTAAAGCCATCTGAAATCTTAAATGCCATCTTAAATGCAACACTAAATAATTTTCCATTTGAATGTAATTAGTATTTAATTTTTTGGGGATCAAACTTAAACTGTTCCATAAAGTTCATAATCGTAGGTTATGTTGCATGACTAAATTAAACCCTTTCTGAACCCATCCAGTGAAGCAGAGCACGATGGTTGACCTTTTTAACCCCAGTGTGCAAACTGCAGACACTAGCCTAGCTGTTTATTTTCAGTGCATGGCGACTGGATGAGGTTTTAAAAGGGGCTTCGACGTGGGAACACAAAGAGTGAAGACACCACTGTACAAACAGACCCATCTGAGGGGCTCAGGCTCTGCTGAACAAAGCCAGGCTTGAGCTTCTGTGCACCCATGCAGCAACAGTAAAAATTTCCACTTGCTAGGATCACCAGAGATTTTTGTTATCTAATCAGATATTGTGTAGGACATGCCAGCCGTGTACTTAAGGAGAACAGATTCAGATCTTCAGCTTCAGCTCCATCTAAATGCATTGAAAAATGTGGTATGATTACCGAAGTCACTATGCTTTTAACTACACACTTACCAGCTGTATATTCAATTTTTTATTTTTATTTTACAAGCACATGCATCGATTTTCCTGTCAAATTTTATCTGAATAAATCTAATGGAAGAGAGTCTGCAAGAATCAATTATATTAGTCCTTGACTGTACAATGATGATTAAATGTGTTTAGAAGACCTTTTTATGACTAATGGTTTAGTGAAGCATGCGTTTGACTAAAAGGTACATTGAAAGCTTTAATTTAATTAGTCTGGTGAATTAGAGAGGAACATTTTGAATTTTGGTCTGAAAAAAGAAAAAAACACTAACTCATTTATTAACTGGAGCTTTGGTTATGAACTCATTACTTGTCCTTTTAGTTCACTTGTGTTTCTCAGCACCCAGTGTTGCACCCTGTGTCTTCTCTCCTTTCTTCTTTCTTGATCTCTCTCTCCCTTCTCATGAGAGGGAGCCTCTGGCCCTGCAGATGTTATCAGATGTAGTCTCTTTGAAAGAAAAATCCCCCGCTGCATTACAAACACAGATGCCTGAGAAGAAAGCACATCTATCGTTAAGGCCTTAATACAAGCAGACGGCTGACAGCACAAGAAAGAGTCTGAATATTTAAGACAACAAATAGCCTGCTCTGTTTGAGGTCAGCTTTAGATTTGCTTAGCCTTGTGCTGCTGCTGATTGTTTTGTCCTTGCTATGCATGCATTTTGCTGCTTTACCTACATTACATATGTTAAGTTAACATTTAATGATATTCATAACCCTGTATACTAAAGAAAAAATTAAATAAAGAAAGAATTGGTGGAGGATTTACTTACAATTTTCTCTCAGAAATTGCAAGTAAATTTTACAGATAATTACAAAGAAATGGCAAATAATCCACTGAATAAAACGTAAAATTTAGAAGTGGAAAGGAATATTTTCTTGTTAAACATACGCCAGTGTTTTTTGAACAAGTCAATAAACTTAAAAAAATACTTTTGCATTTGTTTGGATTATGAAATATAGGAGTTTTATGCCAGAATTTGCTGTCAGTTAAAATCTGGCTGGTTAGTGTGAAACTAAAAGTAGCCATGTTTTCTAACTAATCTGACACAAAAAATGTCTGTGGTTCCCGTAAGCAAGGATGACAGATGGTGTTCTTCCTCAAATCACTAAGATTAAGACTTTTTTTTTCTTACTTTATTTTTAATTAATCTGCAAATAAATCATGCACAATAAGACCAATAATGCATTTAGAAAATGGGGTTGAAACAAGTGATTTCATGTTGACTTAAATGGTTGTAAATTACCTCAGATAAATTAATGAAATTATGACCAATGGTGATGTCTGGCAGATTAAAACTGCCTACCTGTTTCATCAATTATGTAATGTGATATACTTTATTTTGCCTTGATGTGATATTTCATTTGTGAAATATGACTTAAGCTTGCACATTAAACATGTTTCTGTGTGATGTGGTGTAAGAGGATAACTGCAGAATAGAAATCCCCATAAAATGGCATGTGGCACTTGCATGATACTTCCTCTAGTTGCATTGTTGTTCATGGTTTACATTGTGACACACAAGCTTATTAAATATGTGCACTGACAACTGAACATTTTTTCTTTTTTTTTATGTGTTTTGATAATACTGATCATATATGAAATGTCTGTGATTATCTATTTATGTGTCTGGAGTCCTTAAAAATAAAAGAACTCAAACTGTTGCATTTCAATGATGGAAAAATTCAGAATCCAAGCCTATAAAATCAGTCGAGATACGTGCTGAGGTTTCTTTGACTTTTTTTCTTCCTTTCCTTCTAGTTGTTAAAAACGGAAAGAAAACACACTGTGCAATAACTAGAGTATCCTGTTATGTGAGCAGAACACATTCACACCTCACACTCCAACAGCACACCAGACAGGAAAACAAACAATGAGTCTGTTAGGACTACCTCCAGTATACCACAACTGTAACAGAAATGGACAAAGCCCTCTATATGCAATACAAACAGACAGATTAAGATGTAGCTATATGGACAATTCTACAGAATTTGCATGTCAAAGTTGTAAACTTTTTTTTTTTTTTGTATTTATGCAAATATCCAAGGCACATATTTAGTGCACAATAGTGCAGGTAATTTTACTGTATTTTCAGAAAGTTTTTAAATACTTGCCTTCTCCCCAAATTTGTCACTGTACCAAAACACAGTAATAATCATTTAATTAGAAGGGTTTTATTGACCTATTTACATCTGAATTGTAAATATTTTTTTTATTTTTTGCTATTTTATCCAAACTTTTTCAGTGGTAAATCAATTAAAAATTAATTAAAAAAATATTTCAATTGTAATCTATGAGATTTGTTGTATTTTGAATCCAATTCTTCTTTATAAAGGCAAAAAAAAAAAAAATTATCACCAATCCTGTAAAATGTAGTAATGTTTAATACAGCATATTTAGCTGTATTCATATAGATAGATAGGTAAATAGATAAATAAATAAATAAATAAATAAATAAATAAATAAATAAATAAATAAATAAATAAATAAATAAATAAAAGGCTGTAAAGGAAGAGCAAACGGGGATCTATATGTAACCTAGAGCAAGACAACTTACGTTGCTCACATGTGGTTTTGTCACTGCTGGAATAAAAAGAAAGCATAATTGCAGAAGAAGAAAAATATGCTGTAGAGTACATGTGGAAAAATATCAAATCAACTAGATTCATCTGTAGAAAACTTGAATGGTGAATGAGATTAATAGGTTATGTTTATATGGTTTGCCACTAGGTGGCAATGTACACACATTTTTGCAAATATAATTCCCACGTTTAAACCTGTTACATTACTGCTTGCAAATGTGAAACGTAGATAACATAAATGTATATTCGTAATATCAATTTAGGTTTGTAACATTACAGCGACAAACAAATAATGTGTTTTGATCATAAGAGTTTTGGCATATTTTAAAAGGGCAGCGTAAGCAAGAGAAGATTCAAGGAAGATTGTCTTCGTTTTGCCTCGATTGTTTTTAAAGTTCAGGTTGGCTTTTCATTTCTTTTCAGACCCAGAAGTAAGCACAGAAAAAGAAACAATGCCATTGTCGCCTTTGCCTGTGTGTGTAGGTTGGTGCTTGGCAAAGCCACTGAGGCCTCAAATTACCAGAGTAGTAAAGTAAGTAATGGCTCTTGTAATGTGCGGTGTGTGGATAGACAGATGAACCGGAAACGGACAAAATACTTAATATCCACCACAAATAGCTCACTAAGGTGCCACTGATAGGCTAACTGTTTTTCCCTTCTCAGTTTGTTTTTTAACCAGGCAGGTAGTGAAAGAAGCAGGCGCGCTCCCGAGAATGAAAGCGAGAGAGAGAGAGAGAGAGAGAGAGAGAGAGAGGGGTGTGTGTGAGGTGAGCGAGGTGAGCGCGCGCGCGAGAGAGAAACTGAGAGTTTGAGTCACATCACTGGCGCTATCAAAACTCGCCAAGTGTTTGCCCTCGACTATCCTTGAAGCTTTTTGAAGGTTTGTTTGCCTGGAATACAAAGGGAACATTGTTGATTTAATTTTTTCTCTTCTTCAGGGTTTAATACCCCACCTAAACTCTCTCTGGAACATTTAGGCGTCGCGATGTCTTATTTATTTTCCTGCACTTGCTGAGTGACAGAGAAACGACACAGTACCTACGTCTGACTGCAAAGGGTGAGTTTGTTAGTTTCTTCTGTCTCTTCGTGATTCTATGAACTGATTTGCAGTTTTACAATAGGCTATTTTTGTGGTTTGTACTTTATTTTATTGTGGCTTATTTATATTAATTGCCTGTGCTTTGGGTTTTAATCCGTTTTATGGAATTACGAGATCATTGATCTAGTTAGTTTATAAATATGTTGGTGAAAATACCACGATATTTAGACGCTAATATGTTTTATTTTGGGGGTTGTTGCAAATGTTTTACTGCGGTTTAGTAATTCTATTATGGATATTAATCCATTCAGATTCATCTTCTGCTGTCAAACCGTAAAGCCGTTATATTTAAGCAATGAAGAGAATCTTTATTCACCTGCTCAGGTGAGACGCCCAGTCAGTCGCAGACACGAATGCCTGTCTGTGCTGCGATCTGATTGGTGCGTTGTAACGGACTGAATTATGTGATTGGCTGAAACGGCTGTATGACAATATGAGCTTGTTAAATAACATGGATAAAATATCGAAAAGAACCAAAATGTATTTAAACCTTGCTAAAATGTTTCATTATAATACAAAAAATATAATATTTAATCACTACATTTTAGATGTGTGGAAGCACTATATATTTTGGTGAATTGTGTGTTGAATATTCCAATAGACTGTATGTTAAAGCTTATTTATTATTATGTGAAGCTATTTATTATTTACTTAAAATTTCCAAAGAAAGAAAGAGCTCTCTCTCTTCCTTTCGGCTTTCTTCCTTTTATCAGGGGTCAAAGAAAGAAAGAGCATAGTACTGTATGTAAATAAAGTACATGAGTATACACTGTAAAGAACTACAAGGAATACAAAGTCTATGAATTCTCTTTACTGGAGCTCTTTCCATGTGAGAAAACCATACAAGCCAATTGACTTAAAAGGCTTGAAAAATAAAGAGCCTTCCCCTTATTTCATTTCTGAACTTGAAATAATAAAGTGCTTGTTGATTTGTATTATAAATTGACATATTCTTTACATGGTAGAATATATATATAAAAAAATTTTACTCTCAAAAATGTAATCCTCTACTGGAGCTTGGCTAAAACCAGAACATTAGAACCCTAGAGAGAGTTTTAAACATCCAGCAAGTGAACAACTCACAGACCTTGAATGCATTTTATGTTTCTTTTTAAGGCCCTGCGTGGTGTTCATCAATTTAGCCACCTTTTACGTTGTATGCCTGTGTTAAAGTTGTAATTTTCAAAGAGAGTTCTTCAGGTGCGAGAGTTGAACAAATAGAAATGTATTTACTAATATAAGTAGTCTTTATCCGTCTGATATGAAAGCAGCTGGCTTCAGTAAAGAACAAAATTTACTGTAGCAGTTCCTGAAACTGATTTCTGTAAGTATCGATTAAGTAATGAAATCAGTATAATGTGATCAAACAGACACAACCTGTTAACCATGAATGGTCTTATCATTTGGTAACAGAGATTGTGTTTACAATTCATTGGAATTCAATTCATTGTGGTTAATCTTCACAACACAATAGAAAATATAATTGGTGTTTTTAATATACCTTTCTTACTAAGTAGTAAATCAAACTTCAAGGTTTCGAAGAGCTCTGTATGGTCCATTTGTCATTTGTATATTTTTCACTGATTCATTCTCTTTCAAGTTTTGAAAGTGGAACTAAGAAAATCAATATTCTTTAAAAGTAAAATGAATGATTAACAGACACATCTGAATAAGCTCCAAGTTTAGAAATTACTGCTCTTAATGATTAATGTCTGCTCTTAAGGTGCGGTCACACTAGATGAATAAGACCCATTCAGGTAGTGAATCATTTTAGAGCGACCGAGTTCACAACTGAATTCCTCATTCTTTTGGAAAGTTTCTGATTCGAAATGAACCAGGAACCTGTAGAATGATGTACACTTTAGGTTTGAGAGATTCAGATCAGTCTGTTTACTGCCTGTTTGTTCATATCACAACAAATGTTTGAAGTTATTTACAATAATTTATAACAATTAAAGAAAACATTAAGATATTTAACAAATTTTTTTTTTTTTTATGTTCTATGAACCCAACATTTTTTTCCCCAAATAGGCAGAAATGAGCAAGAAAAAGCAATGAAAGCGTGAATTTGAAACAAATCTGTATTAAATAAAATTTTATTAAAATTTATGCATTTAGCAGATGCTTTTATCCAAAGCGAATTACAGTGCATTCAGGCTATCGATATTTACCTATCATATGTTCCCGGGGAATCGAACCCCCAACCTTGCGCTTCATAGCACAGTGCTCTACCAATTGAGCTACAGGAACACCTTTATTAAATGCAACAGTAAAATACCATAGTTACATACACTGCCATTTAAAAGTATAACGTGTTGTAATGTATTTGATCAATACATCAAAACCACTATATTGTAAATTACTATTACAATTTTTAAGCTTTTTTCTATTTTAATATATTTTTAAATATAATGAAATTCTGTGATTGCAAAGCTGAATTTTCTAAATTGTTACTTCAGTCTTAAGGGTCACATGATACTTCAGATATCCATTTTAAAATGCTAATTTGGAGCTCAAGAGACATTTCTTACTGACTTTGAATGGTTATGTAACTTAAATCTTGATTGAATGTAATTGTATTGCCCATAATCATCACAATGTCAGAAGTAAATTTGCATGCTCAAAGTCTAGATGGTCCACACCTTTAGAGAGCAAGCTTAATGGCCAGGGGGGGCCCCCTAGTGAAGCATGAACCTGTGTGACATTTTAATGGCTTTTTTTATTGTTAAGATCTTGACGTTGTCACTCCCTCACTGTGTGTGTAAGGAGAGGATTTTGAGCTATTATCTCTCAGTATCTTGTAACACTTAATTGCATGCTCATTCTGCTTTTCTCTCTTAGAAACATGGATCACCTCAGCTCCAAATCCCAACGTTTTCATCTTCTGCTCTCCATCGCTCTATGCGTCTTTCCTGGATCTCTGGCCCAGACTTTAAACCCCAGGGGCTGTGGAGATAATGTGGACTCCTTGTATTATAACCTCTGCGACCTGACAGCAGTCTGGGGGGTTGTGGTTGAGGCATTTGCAGCAGCTGGTTTGGTGGCCACCCTGATTCTTCTGATCGTGCTGTTAGCCAGCCTTCCCTTTGTCACTGACAGGAAGTGGCGCAGTTCATTGGGGCTTCATGCAGGCTTCCTCATCTTCACATTTGGACTGTTCGCCCTCACATTCGCCTTCATCGTTGGAAGAAACTTTGCTACCTGCGCTTCACGCCGCTTTCTTTTCGGTGTGCTGTTCGCTGGCTGCTTCTCTTGCCTTCTCATGCAAGCTGTGAGGTTGAACATACTGGCCAGGAGGAACTCGGCGCCCAGAGGTTGGGTTTGGTGCTTGGGGGCTCTGGGACTCTGGCTGGTTGAAGTTGTCATCAACACCGAATGGCTAATCATTACTATTGTACGATACCCAACTAACATCACTGGAAATCTGGCTTCGGCTTCCGCTGTTCCCTGTAATATCGAAAACCAGGATTTTGTCATGGCGCTCATTTACGTTCTAAATCTACTATTGGCAGTCGTGGTGGCATCCATACCCATATTGGCAGGGAAGCACAAGCGTTGGCGCAAAGATGGAGCCTTCATCCTGGTCACAGGACTGCTTTCGGTGGGCATCTGGGTGGCGTGGATTGTCATGTATGTGTATGGGAACTCAAAGCATGGTGGGCCGACATGGGACGATCCCACATTGGCTATAGCATTGGTGTCAAACGCTTGGGTGTTTCTGCTGTTCCACACGGTGCCGGCAGTGTGTGGACTGAGTGAGGATGATGAAGATGCAGCTGTTGAGGAAAATCTGTATCCCAGCAGAGGATACGAGACCATTCTGAAGGATCAAAGTGTACAGAGCATATATGTGGAGAATAAGGCCTTCTCTATGGATGAGCCCAATGCAGGTAAATGCAAGCTTTTGAGTTTTTACTCCGTTCTTCTTAACCTTATCATATTTGCTTTGAAGTTATATTACTTTACAAGTTAGTTTACAAGTGTCTATAATTGTTATCAGGAAATTTAAGCGTTTTTATGAGCATCAGTCTGATTGGAACCAGATAATAAAAGTTTTTTGTTTTTGTTTTATTAGGTAAGGCTTTATATTTTTGTCCAGTTTTTAACAGTTATCGCCATTGCATATGCCAAAATGTGTACACTACCGTTCAGAAGCCATTTTTTTAAAATGTTTTTAAAACCTTAAATCTGCTTCATGCTGAATTTATTGTATTAAAATACAGTAAAATAGTAATATGTTATTTACATTTGTACATGTACATTACATGTTATTACAGTTTTGTATTATAAAATATATTAAAATGTAAAATTTTCCTGTGGAAAATAAGGAGACTGTTTTTCAGGATTTTGTAACAATGTAAAAGTCTTTACTCTCACTTTTGATTAATTCAAAGGGATAGTTGAAAATTGTCACCCTATTGCAGTTCGAAACCTGTAAGACCTTTGTTTATCTTCGAAGCACAAATTAAGATATTTTGATGAAATCCTAGAGCTTTCTGACCCTCCATAGACAGCAATGTAACTATCACATTCAAGCATAGAAAGGTAGTAAGGATATTGTTAAAATGTGACATCAGCGGTTCAACCTTAGTTTAATGAAGCTACGAGAATACATTTTGCGTGCAAAAAAAACAATAATAATGACTTCTTAATAGTTCTTTCTTGTCTTCTGTTTTAGTTTTCAGTGTGCGTTCAGTGTGCGTTCATGCGAGTACAGCGACGTTTTGGTACTGTTGTGAGTTATCGTACCTTGAACGTGTCAGCAGTGTTGCTGTCTATGCAGGATCAAAAAGCTCTCAGATTTAATCAGAAATACCTTAATTTGTGTTCTGAAGATGAATGAAGGTCATAGGGGTTTGGAACGACACGAGGGTGAGTAATTAATGACAGAATTTTGGGGTGAACTACCCCTTTAATGCTTACTTTCTGAATAAAAATATAAATTCTTTCCTTAAAAAATCATACTGACCACAAACCTTTAGCTGCTATTTGCATTTCACATATGCAATACAAGTTACCTTTATAATATATCTGTGCAGTTTTGCATGTTCAGCATAAATATTTACATAGCTAGTTAAAAACAAGTATTTCTTCAATGTGGAAGTACTGTAGTTGACCTCTAAGAGAAAACTGGCTGAAGCCAACTGTATATGCTGACAGCCACTACTGCACCACTCACGGATATGCTGAGAAGGATTATGTTTCATCCGGCCCTGAAATATTTCATAATAAAACAATGTCTGAAATCAGGATTTTGTTGGAAGAAGTTTCTGTTTTAACGTTTCATGTAAATATTGTAGGCTGTATTGCTGGGTGCAAATGTTCCAGAACTGTAAATGGACCCAAACAGCATGAAAATCATTCCATTTCCAAGAATGAATTCTGAATTCCTAACTCTAATTACTATTATGGATCTAAAACGTCTTGGATGTTGTATACAGCAATGTAACTTGTGCTGTTTCAAAAGCTCCATGCAGTGATTCAGAATCAAACTAAATGTGCCAGTTATATACCGCAGAAACCCAATATGTCTGTGTGTGTTAACATGCGCTGAGAGGAGAGGGAGTGTGTGACTTTGAGAGAGGACAAAGCTGCAGAACATGCTGGAAACAGGGCTGAATTTCACCGATAATTGCTGCTTACCCACCTGAATTTGATATGCTGATGTTTGAATCCACTCAGTCAAATATCTGATCGTACCGCACTGAACACGCTGTTCATGCGTTCTCTCTTCCTCTCTATCCCTGTCTTCTCTCTGTCTATTTGTCCCTGTCGATGTCTCTTTCTCTCTTTGTCTTTGCACCTGCTTGTTTCCTCCAGCCAAGCATGCAAATGTCTTTTACCTTTTGATGTCTATGAACTTGCACCCAGAGTTTCCATGCATTTGCACATTCAGAGCTATGGGTCAAACCTTTCTTTTGTAGATCAACAATATCCAACTGTGTTTGCTCAACCAATAACTTACAGTACGGTCACATTTATTCCGTCATCTATCAATGGCGTGGCGTACATATAACATTTCCTCATCTTCTTCAATATTTGCATAGCAGCTGTGGTTTTGTGATGTAAAAGGAATGCTTCTGTTCGTATTGAAAAGGGAGTGCTGGAAAGTTCAGGAATCATATCTCATTAGTAAATGAACACCAGGAGCAAAATGGAGGAGCTTTCCCACCCTGAAATGAGTCAATAGGAGCACACGCTACTCCTTTCTGACTCTCTGTAGAGACCCTGAAGCGTGTGTTTACATAAGCATGTCTCCAAGGAGACTGAGGTGTGGCAACAGGATCATCAGCGTTAGGTATTTCACCGAGCGAGAGGACATTTCTGCCCAACTGCATCATTTAATTCTTATCAAACCACACTGTGTCATATGCCATCGAAACGAATGTAATATTGTGGCTAAGATAACGTGAGATATTTGCTAAGTGATTGCGATAAAAGATATCTATTTATAGCGTATATCTAGTTTTCATGGAAACATAATATTGTTTTATTGTTGCTATTGTCCTCCAGAACAAATATGAGATTATATATATATATATATATATATATATATATTAGTCACAAAGTCTGTATATTTTTTTGTTTTGTTTTCATTTATTTGATCAAAAATACACTAAAAAACATTAATGTTTTGAAACATTAGGGATGGATACATATAGTATAACATTTTATATATAGTTGTAGTTAACTGTATTTAAATATCTAAGTTTGGTTTCAATGTAACAGTCATAACAATCTGAAATACATTTTTAAATACTGTTATACAGGGGGAAATAGGTTGTTTATCCACATTTATCGCATGTAGCAGCTTTATCATTTTTTTATTGTCTTGTGTCTAAATGGATGTCATGTTTGTCACACACAAAGGTGTTCTCAAGTCCAAACAGCTAACCTTCTGGTTTTAACATTGTTTTCCCAGGTAATAAGCCTGTGTCCCCATACAGCGGCTATAACGGCCAACACCGAAGTTGTGTTTACCAACCGACAGAACTAGCCATCATCACCAAAGGAGTGGTCAATGTGAGTGCACCTATTTTACTATTGATTTGAATATGCATTCAACCACCAAGTCTTGTGGCCACTGTTCACAATCAAAAATACACAAGAAAAAAATCCGACAAATTTTCCACTAAAAGTCCACAAGAGAGCCGTATGTATGTATGTATCTGTGTAGTAGACCCAGTGTTTTTGTGCATTTGTGTGTTCACCTGCCATGTCTATTTGGACTGTTTTCGACTGTAGCCACAGATGGAATCGTATGACAATATAATTCCACGAGCATCCACAGGCACTCCTCCCAGAGCCCAGAGCGGCCTCACCAACTCTGCACAACTTGATGATATGAGACAAATATATACAAATGTATGTGGAGAGCATTATTGATGCTGTCTTTCATTGCTGTGGGTCTCTCCAGACTATCGCCCTTTCAATTTTAATTTCCTTCCTTCCATTTCAACATGCATGCATACTGACCTAATAATCTAATTGATTGGAAAGTTTTCTTCAGTTTTGTAAGGGTGCTGTATGAATATATATATATATATATATATTGTTGTTCATTATGTTTACCATTAATTTGGTTAATTTGATGTAAAAAGTGATGTTTTTGTTGCCTGTAAATGCTATTTGTTTGATTGACCGATACTGTAAATCTGCATATTACTGATTGTTAGATGAAACAGTGAAAATTAAGCCCATAATCACCCACACAAAACATCATCATCTTTCCTTTTGGTGAAGAGAACAGAATCTGTCCTTAAACTTTTCAAATTTCTGGGTCTTCTAATGCCTCTCTCTCTCTCTATCTCTGTCTCGTTTACACGTGTCCATGGGGAATTCTTTCTTTTTCAAGATCTGCTTTCATTCCTAAAATACACTTGATGATACTTTAACCTTCTGTCTGGAATGGGGGAATTTGAAGGCCATTTTTGTCTGTGTTTGTTTGTGTTAATTTTTTTACTTTCTTTTTTTTCTTCTTTTTTCTTCTTTTTTTGTAAGGTCTGAGAGGGTGGAAGAAGGATTCAGATCTAATAAACTAAACTGTATGTCTTCTGGCTTTTCATTTCAAAAATAATTTCAGTTTTTTTTACTCACCTCTGTGACGGAAGGCATCTGTTTGTATTCTTATTGCTACTTATTTCCTCTTTCTGTCAGAGTCACTGCTACAAAATCATGTTTACATTAATACATGTATTATTATTATTATTATATTATTTATTTCTTATATTTTATAGCAAAATATATGCTCAATATTGTTATGTGATTATTATATTATAATGTGATTATTTGTAATTAGTTTGACTTAATCCGCACATTTTAAATATTTATTTCTTCAATTATATTTATTTGTATTTTTTTTCTTAAATGCACATATATATTTATTTTTTATTTAAACAGTATTTTTTTAGTGTCATTGAAATCCTTTGTTTTAGTTTAGATTTTCCATTTAAAGTTTTAGTAATTTTGCTGTTTTAGTATTTAATGCATCAAGTTCAACCAAAAAAAAGGACATTATGGCTAAAATAAATTGTTTTAAGTGTCATAAAGTTTTGTAAGTTGCTTTATTTTTATTTTTTTAGTTGTTACAATATATTATTGTATATACATAATATAATATTTCCTCTGTTTCTCACTGTAGGGAAATTTCAACAGAAGACCCCAGTGATCAGCTCACACCGACTTATTTTTTTCTGGTGTTTCTAAATTAAGATTTGTGATTTAGTTTTTATTTCCATCTCTATGGTCGACTACACAGACCAACTTCTGGGAACTCAGACTAACTGAGCAACAATTAGTTGGTTTGCACCACTGAAAGCCAATGTGTTGGGTTATCTCAACCGCTGAAGACATTGAGACATTGTACAGTATGGCTTGGTTGTGCACGGGACACATTAAAAAGATTAGTTGTACCAGTGACTGTATAGACTACTGCAATGCTACCAGCTGTGTTTACTAAGAAACACAGACCAGCAAAGGACTGTAAAATAAACATGTGCTTGTTTTCTGTCACTCTGTATAAGGAGTTCTGAAATGCTGCTTCTACCACTGTAAACGTAGGTGTAGCGACACCATACATATGCCTAAGCTTCAAATTACATATATAAAATGTGCAATCACGAATGTTTTGGTGCAGAAAAACAAGACTGATTATTTCTTTTTTTTTTTTTTTCCAGCTTTGTATTTATTGTAAGTGTAAAGTATAATTAAACTCAATCTGAACAGAAACCCTTTTCAAACCAAATGCAAATGTTGTGTTTGTTGATGTAGATATTAAAATTTGACAGAATGGGAAATTCATGGACATTTATTAACTCATCGTGCTCTAGTTACAAAATGGCTTTCCATGTGAAAAATACTATTTTTGGATTCCGTAATGGGAGACTGTTTGTGAGTGTGACCTTGTCAGGATAACTTGCAAAAGGGAAGTTAGTCGAATGGAAAATTCCCTTCACAGTAACTAGTGATGAGATTTCCATAGGCACTGCTGATAAGTGTCTCAGTATGTCAGTCTGAGCTACAGGGTTCCGGATGAAGGGCTGTTAAAGGTAGCCATTGCCTCAACACCTCACCAAAACACAGGTGATTGTATTTTGCATCATTGTACCTGTATTAGCAATTTTATATGTGCACTACCTTCCAAAAGTTAGGGGTCATTACGATATTTTTAATGAATACATTTATTCAGCAAGGATGCAATTAATTAATTAAAGGCATTTATAATGTCATACTATAACTTTCTATTCATCAATAAATCCCAAAAAATATTAGAATTAGATTTGATTAGATTAGATTCAACTTTATTGTCACTGCACATGTAAGGTACAGGGCAACAAAAATGCAGTTAGCATCTAACCAGAAGTACAATAAACAGTAAGTACAGAATATAAAAGGTCTACAATATACTACAATATAAAATACAATAACTATACAGATTATGTAGTATTATGGACATAATTTACAATACTATTTAAATACTATTAGCATGATATACAGATAGGTATACTATGAACATACTATACAGATGGATTATGTAAAAGTGTATGTACACTATAGGCAGGACTATAAACACATGAACATAATTTTAATATTACTGCTTTTATTGTATTTTCAAGCAATCAAATGCAGCCTTGATGCAATCTTACTCAGACCCCAGACTGGAATCTGCATAATCAGCAAATACACATCTCATAAACTGTAAAAAAAAAAAAAAAAAAAAAAATTGCTACTCGGGTTAACTTAAGTTATTATTTTTAAGTCAAGCACAAACACTTGAAACAACACATTATAACTTATTCTGATGTTGAATTTTCAGTTGTGATGCCTAAGCACAGCCTTAAAATCAAAAACTCTCTAAGTAAACAAGTAAACAAAATATAGACTTTGTAGTATGAGCAGATTCATAAAAATTACAAGGCAAAAATGCAAAACATTTTTTAAAGATGCAAAAAGAAAAAAAAAATCAGGTTGTCCTCGGGTAAATCATGCTGAACGGTGCACTTTTCATAAAATGAGTTTGCAAATTAAGCATAACCGAATGTTCTGTCCATTTAATCACAGCTACACAAAAACGTTTTTGCATATACATTGTCAGTGGTTTTCTCTTCCAGTAAATGTTCTCGGTACGCAAATGTACCACCAAATTATTTTATGCTTTGAAGTTATGAATACATCTCAGCCACCTAAAACCAAAAGATGTCACAGTGTATGTGTGTTCTTTAACTCAATAAGAGTCAATGGGGTCCAGTGTTGTTTGGATCCCAACATTGTTCAAAAACCATCTTCTAATACAGGTTTGGAATGATTAAATGACACTTTTCATGTTTTGGAGGCAAACTAATATTTTTCTATCCCTGCAATAATGTACTGTCTACATTTCACACAGGATCCTCCCAAGATACTTTCACAATAGAAACACTAACTTTCCTCTCAGTTTTATGGTATGAAACATGATTTAAGAAGTGTCTGTAGTTTCTCCACTGTCTCTCATCAAGTTCACCCCGGCTGCCTTCTTGGATGTCTTCCCTGCAGCCCGTCCTGACCGTGTATCAAATGTTAAGCGCTGCCGGTAAAATCTAGATGCTGAATCTATAGGTAATATGATAAGAATTTTCTCCTCACATTGAGAACATCGTGGGTATTTAAGGAGAAAGAAGACATAAAAACCTGTCCTTGAGACACAAGTGTCCTTTCAACAGCATGGAATTAATGTTTGCGGCTGTTTGTTATTCTATTCCAAAAGAACATTTGGCACATTAAATGAGTGAGTAGGTGTTATGGATGTATCAATTTTCCTCATTTCCGCCCACTTGGCTAAATTATGTAACATATCTTATGTAAATTACAGAACTTGTTTATAAGCTGTTGGCCTCTGTGTTTTAACATGAGATGCACCTTTACTTTAACAACTCTTAAAACACGGCAATTTGATTTGATAAATGCCATCTGTCAGAATCAGACATTTTATATGAGCAGAGTTATTTAATACCTATTTTCTGCTTAAAACTTTTCAAAGAATGTATATTTCTGAGCTATTTAATTGAAATTAAATCTAACACTATTAAAAATATTCTTGCTATCTGAAATCTGTACTGAAACTGAAATAAAAATAAATTAAAAAAAGCACAAAAAGCTACACTATTACTAAAGCTACAGCTATTACTAAAATGTAAAATTAAAGTGAAAACTGAAAAATAAAACTCTAATCGTATATATAAATGATAAAAAAAAACACTGGTATATATAAATGATAATCAGTGTATTTTGGGGAAAACATACTAAAATTATTTGTCCATGAGCAAATAAATATTTAAATACTTCATATTGCACATGGACAAATGAAAGTGATATGTTAAACATTTTACACTGAATATATGTTAATATTATATTTATTTATTATATACTATTATTTTAGTCATTTAATATACATATATACAGCACTTTATATATTCTGAATAAGACCCAAACAGTTAGGATATCTTTTTTCGACTTTTAAAAAACTAAATATTGACTTAACTGAATATTGGCAATCATATCAACTCTTTTCTTATGATAGCTTGTGTATGTCGAATCGAGAACTCAAAATCCAACAAAACAAGTCCTACATTACAGTCAGAGTTTATATATATATATTATTGCAAATATATATATATATATATATATATATATATATATATATAATTATTTATATATGGCTTAAATCCTCAGAGGATATGCATTAAAACTAATTCTAGCTGAAACTGGATCTTTGTTTACAAACAGATTTGCATCATAACATGAAGTATTCAACCACTTTCCGGAGCAGGCTTACAAAGGATTACTGTAGCTGTTCTCATCTAGGTGGGGAGAGGCTTTAAAGGTGATCCATGAAGCTGGTTATCTGGTTTATGGAGTCACCACATTGCTTATTATTCATACTGACCCGCCCATTAAACCATTCCCATGTTCTGTATTATACAATCTCCATTCTTACTCACACCACTTCAAAAGACCGACCCTTTGCTATTTTTGTGGTACATAAGTTACGTATCTCTCTTTTCCCCTTTTTAACATGGAGTTCAACCTATATAGAAAAACAGAGGTGAAAAATTGAACCATGCCAGGCATTTCATGTTTGCTAAGTGTCTGTTAAAACAGTTGTTGTGAAACACACAAACTCAGTAAACCAGAATGAATCCATCTGCAAACTCATGTTCACCTCACAGGTTCTCAAACAAACTTTACACGCCCAGGGACTCATTAATAAAGTGCTGAAAGAACTTGGATGAATAGAATTTGCTAATCTGTGTTTTTAAGTGTTTTTAAAGTGATATTTATGTCAGCAGCTAGTGCTAAAGTACTCTCTGGTCAACATTAGCTGAATGTATGTGGTGACTGAACAAATATTTTTGTATTCAGACTGGAACATTAAGTTATCGTTAGGTTGCAGATTTAATCAGTGGCTTTAAAATCACACTTAAAGTTGGCATGATTTGAAAACCCTATAAGTCTATCTATATAGTACTATATAGTTGTTTACATCTAAGGTACTAGTATATACCATTTAGGGGTGAAATATTTACTTTTGAGCTTTTTTACCTTAGGGTACCACTCCAATGACAGCTTTGTACCATTTTTATTAAATTTTAAATGCATATTGTTGATTTCTTATTTTGAACGATTCCAACTTATTATTATTTTTTTTTTATGTATGATGGAAACCTGGCACTGATTATCTATCTGCATCTGAACAAAAACGGCTGAATTAAACCAAGTCCCTGTCCTACTTTTTTCAGTAATCTGTTACACTCAGAAGACCAAAATACAGAAGACAAGATCTCTCACTAGAGATCATAAGGCTAGTATGAACCGTGAGGACGTTTAGAGCTCCCAGATATACCACAGCATGTTCTGCTAGTCTTATAATGTCCTTCTTATAACCTTTTAATCATAAAGCTGACTGGTATGCTGTAGCACTAAATCATTTTCTGAAGATTATAATATACTACTAAATTACATACTGTCTATATTTTCAGAAATTGTGACTGCCTTGTGGGCAATGAAAACTAGCAAAATAGCAAAAGAAAACATAAACTATAGTATCAAAAAAGGGAGATTAATTTTAGTGACCTCCGAGTGAGTGAAAGAAAATTATAAATGCACATTATTTTTTTTCTTAATGTATAAAAAAATTCACAGTGTTATTAACTGTGAAGCATCATCACAGTCTGTGAAACCAATATAAATGTATATACAAATTGATGTCGCATTACACTGTCAACAGTAATAAACCGCATTAACTAAAATCTAATATTTACTTAATCCTTTAAACAAATATTTCATGTGAAATTCTGACGTATACAAACAACATTTCTGAATTCCAAGCACCTCCTTTCATTGATTTGTTGAAGAACAAGGAACAAAGAATGGAAACAAAAAGAAACATGCTCTATTTTGCACCTTATGTGCATAAATCAGGTAATTTGTCTCTCAATCTCCTTATAACTTCAAGGAAGGTGCCTCAAACTGATTTTAGAGGTAATACCAAAATTCCCACAAGAGCTGATTGTCTCTTCTTTTGGCCTTAATTGGACCGTTCTCATGACTCCTAGGCCTTGTTTGCCTGGTTGTCCCTGCTGGGATTCAATTTGTTGTACCTTGTGACTTTTCATGACACAAAACAGCCTCATGACACGGGAAGCTTGTGTGCAATTATTATTAGCAATGACTTCATGAGCTCACACTCTGAAACATACCGGACACCAAAATACGACATCAAAAAACAGCTTGAGTAGTTCAATATGTTTGCATGAGAGAAGAATACACCAATGGCACTATTTTCTATATTTATTCTCACTGTCGGACAAGATAGAAGAGCAGCACAACCTGTCACAAAGGTGTCATTCTGTGTCCGTCTCAGCCTGCCTGTTGGGAAAGAAGAGGAACAGGGTCGTCTTTGTGCGAGCTGGACAAAGCTGGACCTGTGTGAAAGCAGGTTAATGTTTGAAAGCCAAGGACATCTGAAGGACCCTCACACACACACCCAAACCCACCTCTGGATTCTGCACCTCGAGTAACAGAGGACAAAACACCAACGCTCAACAAAACAACAAGTGTTCACACAGCCGGAGCCAATTAAAAAACTTCAACATGCACTATTAGAACAGAAGGCAGTACAGAGCGAGTCAGTTCGTAAGAAAAGATCTCAATATGGGTGGGTGCTATAACGGCCCAATTGTGCGTTCATGTGGGGTGTGGAGAGCTATAAATAACACACTCACAGTGCAGACAATTTTCAACTTCTCAGAATTACTAAAGAACTGTTGACACATGCAGAAGCGTGTGTGTGGGTGGCAGAAAGCTTAGCAGGGAAACAGGACGCCTCGCACAAGGAAGAGAGTCTCGGAGGGTTCCAGGTGTTTGTCCATGTGCTGCTCACATCAGCAGGTGTATAAGAGAATGGAACTTTAGTGAAGATAATAAAAACAGATGTGAGAATGTTGTACACAAGCTGGGCTAAACTGAATAGTTTTCAATTATAACATCACTTTACATAGTATTTATGGGTCGTTCTCATAAATTGGCACTGTTTGTTTACATATCACTTATATCTTGTCTGTGTGTGTGTGTGTGTATAAACGGAATATTTTGTACAAGAATGTTTTCATTAAAAGATGTGACATCATAAACATAAAAATGTTCTGAACAGACAAAAACACTTATTTATATATACACACACATACACACACACACACACATACATATATATATATATATACATATGTATTTACAAAGAATCTACACATAATGTAATGACAAATATTTATATTTTCATTTTTGCTCTTACTAAAAAAGGTAAATGTAAAAATGTATGTGTGTATGTACATCAAAGAGAATTACTTTTACATTTTTACATATTGATTATTTTCATGATTTATTTTATTTATTTTTTAACAAGAAAATATTGTTCTTGGTACATAATTGCACGGTAAACATTTTTAATGTAGAAATGTCTGAATGTAGGCTATGCAAAGCATTAATTATGAAATGTTATACATACAAACACACACACACACACACACAATGAAATACCTGACAATAATGGATCATTTTTGTTCTCAGGCATTTTCTAGCACAGGCAGTTTAGGAAGGCACTAGAGGGTCAGGAATGTGCAGACCTTGTCAGAAAATATGCCAGGGCTTATTGTGCTGCAAAGAGCATTTCTATCGTGGGGATTAATGTATTTAAAATGGCCCAGACTGATTTGGGGCCGAATGAAAGAGACGTTTATGTTTTAGTAGCTACGCGTGACTCTCTGCAAGGTAGAACTTCTATTGCCTTGTTTTCACATTCGTGTGAGTTTGAAACGCGTCCAATAATTTTGTCAAATGTAGAATCCACTACTGTCATAGCAACGCGTTTAAGAATAATCCAGCAGTGTGTGTGTGTTTGTGTTTTATCCGTGTGTGCGAGTTTGCACGGTGTGTGAGCGCTTCTTATGTGTGTGTGAAAGCTTGTTCAAGGACCTTTCCTCTTCTGGAACCGTGGACATACTCAAATGCCAAGCATAGTTACTGATTCACACACTTAGAGAAGCTCGCGAGGGTTCAGTCCAGGAAGCATATGCATATTAAAAGCTCAGGTTCCATAACACCCTTGATAGGCTACTTTATTTCCTTACTCAGTGATATCCATTGTCTTTATGAATAACAATAGACAATGAATGAATCAGCTCTTATCAGAAACTTAAATCTGCTAAAACTGCTCATACGGCCTTTCAATATGATTTATTTTTTTTAGCAATATATCAATGGACAGTGAATGGGTACCACCATGAGAATTCAAACAGCTGATAAAAACATTACAACAATCTACAAGGTTAAGTGTCTTGTTAAGTGAAAAGGCTGTGTTTTTGTAAGAATGCTTCAAGGTTTTTTTTTTTTTTTTTTTTTTTTTTTTACTTTTAAACTCTTGCTTCTGTATAAGATGAGTCCATGAACCATAATATTGCTTCATCCAGTGAAAAAGTCCATTCCCAGTTGTCCTCTTATATTTAGCAACATATATATTTATATATTTTTTTCTTTTTACAAGTTTTAGCTCATAAACGGTGCTTAGTCCGTGCTTATTTCTCTCCTGATTCAGATGAGACATCATTTTAAAAGGAGAAAACAATGTACGTGCAGCCTTTTACTTCACAAGACATTAATCAGTGGACTGGAGTTGTGTGGATAACTTGTGGAGTATCGTGACGTTGTTATCAGCTCCAGTTAAAATTATCAGTCTATCAGTTAAAACTCTAATTCTGATGGCATCCATTCACTGCAGCCAAGCAATAATAAGATCGTCCAGCATGGACACACCTGTTCATGCAATCACTAAAAAAGTCTCTGCTCTGATAATGTTGTGTTTCAGACCCACCTTGATTTTTCCAAACCCAGTTTACATGACTATCCCAATGATTACAGTATCACTTAGGACAGGTGTGTGTGTGTGTGTGTGTTTATATGACGTTATATCATTGCACAATTTTTAAGTTTAACCTGTCAGGCCAGTTGCCTGTTTAATTAATACTTTTGATATAACATTGAGTTCACAGCTAATGAAACCTGTACATACTTGCCCTGCAAATGGGAAAATTCCTCCCTTTTAAGTACAAAATATTCCCAGCTAATCATATGAATGGCATGCCTTGTTTTTTAGGACTTAATCACAAGGAAGCCAAGCCTAGTTTTTTAAAACAGGTTTTTATTCATGGGAACACTTGATTCTGAGTCATGAGTATCGGTTATCTGAAATATGCAAATATATCCTAAATCAGTGTTGTTTTATTCTGTTATGAACTAGAAGGTTTAAACAGCATGTGTATGCTGAAAATGAATAGTTTCCATCATGCAGAATTTCTGTAGGTCTCAGGGGTGCTGTGTGTTCTGTTTCTGTGGTGCTTCTAAAACACACAGTCCTGTGGGAATGACTGGATAATTACGTACATGCATCACTGATAATTCATGCATCACTGATAATTCACAATCTGGCTGACCATAAAGTTGTATAAAGATAATTTGAATATGTTTGAAGCTAATTGATTATTATTATGAATATATACAGTATATATATATATATATATATATAATGAATAGTCTTGTAAATTTTGTAATTGGAGTTTATAATTTAATATTAATAATAAAGTAGGGACAACTGACCAACAGAAGCTGATTAATTGTAACACAATTAATAAATTAATAAAATAACTATTCTTTTATTTATTTTATTTTTAATTGTAAAATACATATATTTGCTATGTAAATTGTATACTAGGCCTATTTGTGTAGTAATGAGTAACAAGCAACATTGTGACCTGCTCTTTTGGTCAGTATTCCTAATTATAACTTTTTATTTCATTATGCTGTTTTAATAGTCATTATTATTTTGTATTATTGGGTACTTTAATTAGTAGTAGTAGTAATAGCAGTAGCTACTTTATACAGTTGTTATTTTGAATCTTATCTGAACTTCTAGACATCTTGCTGTGTGGGGAAATGGGGCCATCGCCGATTTTCCATGACAAATGTAGGACTGTGGTCCATTACTGACATCTACTGGATATAATTCAGTTTGTTTGCATTCTCTACAAACCCCGCCTCCGAAGCGCTCTCTCAATTTCTAATTGGCTCAAAATGTTTTCATCCTTCGGTCTGATTGGCTAGCTGCGTTCGCCCTAGTCGTCAACTATGGTCGTCAACCAGAGGTCACACATGATTCCAATATGGACGCTTCCAGTTGAAACGTTACTTGTTGTGTGATTTAAAAAAAATAATGTTTGTTGTTTAATTTATTTTGAAGACCGAATACATTCTAATTTATATGGAAAACCTGGCGATTCCTGAAGAGACTGTATGAGCTGTCATTTACTTCTGCGATGCCTTCACTCAATGTTGTGCCATGTTTGCGAAGGGTGGGTTGAAAATTAATTTATATCAGCTATAATTTGATATAAAAATATATCATATATACAATATATTGACAGCAAAATACACCGCGCTTGAAGATCTGTGTTTATTTATTGATTGATTGACACTGACAAAGGGACATTCTTGAAATATGGTAACTGTCTCTTGAATTTTCATGTAAAAAATCACACACACAAAATATATATATATATATATATATATATATATATTAACATGCACTTTAGAAATCTGGAATTTCAAATATATTAATAAATTATATAAATGTATATATATTGCATACATATGCAATATATGTATATATGTTAATGTATATTAACATTGATATGCATTTTTGCATAGATGGATATAGTTTCTCAATGTTTTAGAATTAGTTATTCAGTCAAACACATTTAGAAAAGTTATAACAAAATAATAATTGATGTGTTCCTTTCTTTATTTCATGTTTTTTTATCACTGTTTAAAAAACCCAGCATTTATAAAATGTTGAAAAAGTTGAAGTTAAAAGTTAAAATGTTCCTATTTGAAAATGAGAAAAGCTAGAAAATTAGAAAAATATAAACATTGTGAATTCTTGCATAAACTGCATTAATCTATTTGTAACTCTTTTCTACAGCTGCAAACCTGCTACATGGCTCTCTTCAAAAACAGACCCCATCACTGGACTGTGTCTTCTCAGAGCAGAGCTTTGCACTATACTGCCTGTGAGCTGCAGTGTTCAAGCTCAGACTCTTCTTCTACTGTCAGCAGTGTTAACCAGACACAGACTGTCCCAGAACCTGCGGACGAGGGCCCCCCATCTCCCCCCAGCCACTGCTGCATGAGCGGCTGCCATAACTGTGTGTGGATCGAACATGCTGAGAAACTGCTGAAATATTACAGCGATGGGGGAGACAGAGCTCTAGCGGCCATTGAGGAGAACGTTCTCGATGACAACCTGAAGGCTTATCTTAAAATGGAGATCAAGTTACTGAAGAACAAATCTTGATTATAGTGAACATGGACTGCTTGAACGTTACTGAGAGCAGATTTATAATGTTTCATAGCAAAAACTATTTTCACATTTTAAGGGGTGATTCTGTCAAAAACACATCAGGGTCATATTTCACCCCCAAATCAAAAGGAGAAATATGTATGTATATTGCACAAAGACCATAAATCTTAATTCTAGGAACATAAACATTGTTTGCATTTTTTTCATGACATTTAGCACTCTCCTTTTTTATGTTTTATTAATTTTGGAAATGTAAAATTTTTGGAAAAATGAAAAAAGAAAATTATACAACTATGTGAAAGCCTATATATATATACACACACACACACAAAAAAAGTAATATTGTGAACATTATTACAATGTTTTATATGTAATTTATATATGTGTGTGTGTGTGTGTGTGTGTGTGTGTGTGTGTGTGTGTGTGTGTGTGTGTGTGTGTGTGTGTGTGTGTGTGTGTGTGTGTGTATGTGTGTGTATATGTGTGTGAAATTTTTTTTTCCATTAATAAATGTTAATTTATTTATTGCAGTCTTCAGTGTCACCTGATTATTCATAAATCATTTTAATAAGGTTTGGTGCTCTGCTTCACATTTATTTTTATTATCAACAGTTATGTTGCTTAATATGTTTTAAGAAACCGTTATGCATTTTATTTCAGGATTCTTGATTAATAGAAAC
>NC_039254.1:6846063-7018563 GCF_003368295.1 Carassius auratus | reverse complement strand
TTTATAACAGCATAAACACCAAAAACAGCAACATTTATAAAAATGGAAAAACCTAAGGAAAATCAACATCATCCAAAGAAAATCTATCTGACTCTCTATCCCTCCGGTTTCTTTTCTTTCTTGCAGTATAAGAATTTGTTCTGCTCAAGCTATAGAACAGAAAAGTCTATACGATCCCGTCAGATCACAATCTGTTTGCCTAGAAAAACTGCTTCTGTTCTCTTTGCTCTCTTCTTCTTTTTCTACTCTCCCTCCCTGTTTTCTTGTGGAACACAAAACAAAGAGTGAGTAAAAACAAGACACGTGCCGTGAAATAAAGGGCTTGTCATTTCACGTGCCTCGGTGCCTCCTCTGTCCACCTTCGCCGAGTTCATAAGAAAAGATAGAAATCCTGTATGAATGAATGATGAAACATCTGCTGGCCGACATTAGGTTCCCAAAACTTTATTTCAGCCCATTATTTCCCCATCAAGTAAATGTATTCTGATTTTAATGTTTTAACCTTTTCACTCCCTTGTACTTTATTAAAAAAAATTATGTAAAAATGTTTTAATATCATGTTTGCTTTGTGCTTTGCAACCCCTTCATTCAGTGCATTCATATGTTATCACACATAAAGGCACAATTTAGTTTTTCGGTTTCAATAAGTCTCTCAGGTGACTGTTAGGGAACAGTGTTGGGCTGTCATATCTTGTGTTTCTTTCATCTGTAATCGTGTCTTTTTTTTTTTTTTGTGATCACCATCGTCTGTCATCCTCATCATCACACTCCTTGTTATCATTGTGCCCCACTTTAGTGTCATTCATCTCTCCATTTGTATATTTCATTGTAAAATAGTATTCATTATAATTTAATCTATTCATTTAAATGTCCTGTATTTTTCATAGGTTTATGAGCTTCTTTCACTTTATTGGCATTGTGTCAATTCATGTGTTTATTTCCCTATGTTTCTGTTTGTTGCATGCTCTATCTTTCAAAATTTTGTTTTTGTTCATTCATTCATTTGTTCATCCATTAGTTTAGTCACATTCATGATTTTTCATTTAGTAAAAAAGCCCATTTCCTGCAGTCAGATCCTCATGTATCCAAATTTTTTGCACAGATCCTTTATATGTGTTAGGACAGTGTGTCCTTCTGAATCCTTAAGTTCTTTTGTGTTGTTTAGGCCTGTATTTTGCAGATATAGGGTTTCATACTGAACATGTTTCCATTTTGAGA
Source organism: Carassius auratus (assembly GCF_003368295.1). Classification (NCBI taxonomy): domain Eukaryota; kingdom Metazoa; phylum Chordata; class Actinopteri; order Cypriniformes; family Cyprinidae; genus Carassius; species Carassius auratus. Next base: position 7,017,345 of record NC_039254.1, on the reverse strand, counting down.
GCATGTTTGAGGTTGGACAACATCAGTGACTAAAGTGGAGATTTCTCTCTACAGGATAAGATCAAAATAAAGCTTGAAAAAAAGAGAAAGCATACTTTGCTTGTTATTTTTTATGCCTATATGATATTATTATAGTCAATGAGCTGAGAAATGAAAAAAAAAAAAAAACTGTGTTTTTAATGATAATATAAAATCTTCTAATATAAGGCTACAAGACAAGATTTTTTTTTTTTAGGAAATCAACAACCTGTAAATAAAACATAAACTAGCATGAAATATAGTTTAAGTCAGTGCTGAAACAGTTTATTTGTTCAGAGAGTAGTTTTGATTTCTACTTCTGGTTGTATTTGGTGTTGGTGCCAGTGTAATAAAGTTTGACTATTCAAAATATGTATTATATAAGCAAAATACATTATAGCTTTAGGATAAATGCTATTTAGTCCACCACCAATAAGCACGCAAATGAAGAAACAACAAAAACAAAAATGAAAACTATTGACAAGTAGTTTCTTATTCATAAAATAAAATAAAATAAAACATGCATATATTTATAAAAATAAACTGACATTTACAGGAACAGAACATTTATTTCTTTGTTTCTGTCCGGTAACGTTAAGCAGGAGCCCCTCATGGTCATAGCCCGGATTCATATAGATGTAGCACCGGCTCTATGAGTTTGGCATCGCTGCATAGTTCGGAGCAGATCATATAAACAGACAGCGATACTAAAACACGTCAACTCTCATTTCAGCGACATCAAGAGGGACGGTTCATCCCATCAACATGGCGGAAAACATAGTAAGTGTCAGTCTGCGTGTGTATATTAATAGTTTGAGTGAAGTCTGTCATCCAGTGATGAGGCAGCAGAATCGTTAGCATAATGCTAATGATCAGACTCAACCAGAATCGTCTAGAAACGCATTGAATGCTAAAAACAAAACATCTATGTTTGTGTTCACTTATTTACCTTATAATTTAAAGTTAAGGTTAATTATTTCTGCTGTGGTTGACTTTAACGTTACTTGGCACAGGTTGATGCATTGACACATCTCGTCTTCATGTCAACTAACGTTACTTATGAAAGTCTAGATGCTGAATTTCATCTTAACAAATAGCTGATGTGTTATGATAGAAGGTAAAATAATTGTTTAGCTTCCGTGCTTCTTATAGTTTTATACTTTGGAAGTTAAATGACATTGAGGAACTTATTAAAGTGCTTTGAATGATGACACATGGTATTTTGCTTTGGTTCTTGTATTAGGGCAAAAGCAGTGAGAGCTTGAGAGTAGCTCTGTATTAATATGGCATGTCATTCAGTGAGATGTTTGGACATGGATTCGTGTGGCATGCTAACCCTCTGCAACAGTTTACTGAGCATCAAATGTCAATAGTCTGCTCTCCAAGCACCTGTTTTCTCTTATTCACACTGTCTTGTTTTGATGATCTGTAGTTGAGCTCTCGTCTCGTTTTGATTTGTAACTTTTCAGAATGAGTACTTTTGTGCAAGATCTGTTTGAGAAATGAGCATATGATTGAACAACAACCTGTTGTAGTAACCATAAACTTACTTTCCCTTCCCTTATGTTTATTCATTGACAGATTGTCCGCGTCCAGTCTCCAGATGGAATGAAAAAAATCACCTTAACAAAGCGTGAGACTGCTGCAGCGTTCCTCAAGAAGGTATAAGGAACCGCTATCTGTGATCTTATTTTCTTTCTCATATATTGTACAATTATTTTATTTAAAAACTTTTAATGACAGTAGGGCACACATATGTATGTGTGTGTGTGTTGTGTGTATGCTATATACAGTAGTCAACATTTGAAGTGGATCAAAAGCATTGATTAAAACTGTCCTAAGAGAAAAATGCATTTTGGTTTTAGGACAACTTTGATGAAAGGTTTTGATCCACTTCAAAGGTCAACTACTGTATTTATTAGAAAGGAAGCATTTAATTTTTTTAAAAAAAAAGTGACTGTAAAGACATTTATAACTTAGAAATAATTTTATATTTCAGATAAATTTAGTTATTTTAAACTCTCAATACATAAAAGAATACTGAAAAAGCATGACCGTTTCCATTAGACCAGCACAACTGTTTTCAACAATTGACAATAAGAAGAAATCTGTATTGATTGCCAAATCAGCACATTAGAGTGATTTCTAAAGTGTTTGCTATCATATGAATAAATTGCATTTTAAAATATAATTTTTTTTTTTTAAATTACAATTATATTCCTCAATATTACTGTTTTTCCAGGTTTGGGGCCATTGCATTAACATAGACACTATGTAAGACTGTTCCTTAAGAACTAGTTTCACCAGCTAGCAATAGACAAGAGTTAATTAGACTTAGTTTTCATATGCAAATCAAACCAATCTTTTGTAACTGAATTTAAAAATAGCTCATGAAGAAAAAAAATAGTCTAAACAGTTTATCCAGCCAGCCCCTGATGACCCTTGGTGAACAGAAAAAAAAAAAAAACATAAAAAAAAGTATTACCAACCCCAATTTTTTAAACCGTACTAGTAGCATATAATATATTTCATCCAAATGGAATATAAGATTAAAGCTAACTGGATTAAAAAAAAAAGGTTTAGTGCAAGAAGAAAATCATGTAGCAAAAACACAGAATAAGTATTAAATATACTGTCAAATTAATTTGCTCCTTCAGTGTAGTTATGACCGATTAGGTGTTACTCTTCACCCCAGATAGAATTAATTGTCATGTCTCTGCACCTATGCAGTGGTTACAGTCATAGCCTGTCTGTGAAGAAGCTGAGAATAACATTTACAACAAAAGCACAGCATCAGATCCTATGAGTTCTTCGGCACAGACTCCTGTTTCTGCTGAGTACTGAATGTTGATTTATTAATGAGGCGGCTCTGAAAAGGACACCTATGTCCATACGCTGCAGTGACACTCATTTCTGCTGGGTTGCAAAGCTTGAGGGGCGGTGTGCTTGCAGCAAAGTCAGGAATGTACCAGGGCTTGTGGCCAAAATCCTATTGAAAGTGACCAAAATGCCGCTAATATAAAATGTAGGGCTTTTTAATTTAAATATATATTTTTTTTTGTATCTGAAAATTGCTATTTTTCATACAATTCTATTTCCAGGTCCGACTGAGTTGTATGTATAGTAGAAAAGTAGTACTTGGTAATCAATATTCAGAATAATTAAGTACTTACCTCGTGTCAATCTTTGAACATTATGCCATTTGATAAGGTAAATTGTATTATAATAGAAGTCTTAGATGTTGTTGTTTTTAAATGGGCAGAGGGTTTGTGTTTGCCTGATGTAGACACTGCAGGGACCATTAAAGATTCATTGTCTCTCAGCAGGAGGGTGGAGAGTGAGTCAGTGATCAATTGAGAGCATCTCACAGTTTGATTTTGGGATTAAATAGCAGGAAAGTGAGATGTCGAGGGTTCTAGCTTTGAAAAATGTGTGCTTGTTCATCTTGTGTTCTGTTGCACGGATTAAAAGAAATGCACACTGCATTTTAAGGAGGCTTCCATGTTGAGTGATGTTAACAGGGTAGTATGTTACAATTAAGAGTTAAATTTAGGACACAGGGCCCTGAGTGACCAGTAAAAGCTTTTGCTGATTGGATTAGTAAAGATATCGGTCTTCTGCTGGGTTTTCAGTTGCCTAATGGACAGTCATTTGGACATGATGGATCAATTTGTTTCTGAGACTGCACATTTTTAGAGTACTGTTCTCAATCTTGTTACCAGAACCACTTGATAGTGAATTATATCTAGTTTCAATTCAGAACAGCCTGTCAAGTTACGAATGATTTCACTTGGGACAAGTGTCCTATGAAATGAGTCATGAGTGTAGTGTAGGTGTTTTAGATGAAGAATTTAAAGACTGGATTTGCTATGTCAGTGGCATCACATCTTTAAAAGATGCATTGTTTTCCTGTCTACATTCTACTAGTAGAATTTCCACTAGATTCAGTAGCTTTATAATTGATAAATAGATTGCCTATGTCTGTATGTTATCAGTGTTTGAAAATGAGGAGTGTATAATCTTTCTCTTTTTTTTCTTGCACCATCATCTCAAATACTTTGTACTCTCTGTACTCTCATAACTTCATTAGAGTTTGAGCAATCTCTGAAAGGCAAACATTCTTTACACATTTTGAATGTCTGTATTATTTAACATCTCTGCATTTATCAGCTTGTTAGTGAATGCTCAAAAACAAGGATAAAAGAAATGGACCGTGAATGTCCAGTTGCAGCAGTAATGTTAGATTCATAATTTCCAGGAACAAAATGAAAGAGTCGTCAGTTTCTTGTTTCTGACATCCTTTGCTACTTTCTTGCCAGGTTGCCAAAGAGTTTGGCTTCAGTTCAAATGGTTTCTCCGTTTACCTGAACCGGAACAAGACTGGAGAGATCCTGTCACAGAACAAGACCCTCAGTCTGCTGAAAATCAAGTAAGTGTGCCGTTATGACAGATTGGCTTTACTCAGTTGTGTACATGCATAAACATACCTGAAATGTTTTTCTTCTGTCTTTTAGGCACGGCGACATGCTCTTTCTTTACCCATCCTCAGCTGGACCCTCCAGTGAGAACATGGACACAGCTCAGCCTCACACCTCTTCTTCCTACCCTTCCTTCCCTTCATCCTCTTCTTCATCATCTTCCTTATCCCGTTCACACTCTGCACCACAGATCCAAGAGGACGAGATTGACCAGTATCTGTCCAAACAAGAGGGAAAGATCTACAGAAACCAAGACCCCCAGCTGTAAGTCTGCCTCACTTTCCAAACTGAATTGGAAACCGTTTTTATAGCATACATTCATAAAACCTTAAGTTATTTTCTTGCCATAGTTTGGAGGTACTGCGTCTTGCAATTTACTGAATAATTCATTGCAATATGAGGACTACAATATGTAGTGTTTAAGTGTTTAAGGCATATTTTTATGTCATTGTTTCTCAGGTGCCGGCACGGTCCCATGGGGAAATGTGTGCACTGCGTACCTTTAGAGGTAAGAACTTGTTATCCTCCCTTGGAACACAAGAAGACTGGTCTAATCCAGTGGTTCTCATCCAGTTAACACCCAAGACTTAAAACTTATAACTTAAAGATAATCTAATACAGCTATAAATTAAATTGAAAAATTAAATTTTTAAATTTGTTCCCTCAGTAACTATCATTTTTATTTATACACTATCTGAAAACATGTGAAGAATTTTAAATGAAGTGTTATTTCTAGACCTCCTAGAAGAGTTATGGAACATAATTAAAATCCTAAAAGGTCATGGAAATGTTTTTGTTTATTAATATAATGAATATAATTGCTGCATGGCACAAACATACACAGTTGCCATTTCATCTTTCATTTTCTGTTTTAATAGCCTTTTGATGAAGACTATCTGAACCACCTCGACCCACCGGTCAAGCACATGTCCTTCCACGCCTACATCCGGAAACTCACCGGCGGGGCAGACAAGTTAGCTTTTGGGAGCTCTCTACTCTCACTTCAATAAGATTCGTGAGAATAGTGATTTGATAGAGTTTTCCTGTCTCTCAGGGGGAAGTTTGTGGCGCTTGAGAATATCAGCTGTAAGATTAAATCTGGCTGTGAGGGGCATCCGCCCTGGCCAGAGGGCATCTGTACCAAGTGCCAACCCAGCGCCATCACTCTCAACAGACAGGTACACAGCTCCCCTCAGTCTGTATCATAAACATCTTTACTTTCATCTAACTCTTACATTACATATAGACAAACTGTTCACTAATCAATTTCTTGCTTTAAAAATGAACCCGCTGCTTCTTTGCTTCCTGCTCAGGCAGATAAATGAGCGCTCCATGAGGGGCAGGGTCATAATTCTGTCTGTTTTGATCTGATGAAACTGCAGAAATATCGACATGTGGACAACATCATGTTTGAGAATCACACCATCGCGGACCGTTTCCTCGACTTCTGGAGGAAGACGGGGAACCAGCGGATGGGGTACCTGTATGGACGCTACACCGAGCACAAAGACATCCCTCTCGGCATTCGAGCAGAGGTTGCCGCCATCTATGAACCTCCTCAGGTGAGAGAGACACAATCAGGAGCCCAGCATTTTTTTTGTTTTTTTTCAAATAAAACGATAGCATTAAGTAAGTTTTCATAGGTTTGAATGATAGATTCTCTAAGCTTTTATTCTTTAAGCAATTATATCAGATAAACACAAGAGGGCAGTAAAAGAATAACATTCAGGGCAGCAGTTTTCAAACATTTGTTTCAAGGCCCCTTTTAAGAAGATATTATATTATAAATGATGACAATACTCCCTTTCCAACTTTAAGGAACCTAGGAGTAGCGATATATTAAAATAATGTAATAAAATGAAATGCTTTAATTCTAGAGTTTTCGCTTCAGATGAATGAATTGATTTCAAACCAATGATAAAATTTGATCTGGAATACAGTGTTAAGAGTTCACTGACCACGTCTGCCATTAAATCCAAATTACCTCCTAATGATTAATAAAGTTGTATGAATTGCATTGCTGTTGATTCTTACGCATCATGCATGTATAGAACTATTTTATTCTAAAAAGTCAAGTATTGTTTTGCTGATTTGTGTTCTTTTCCTATCCACCTGTGTGCTTTGACTCAGATTGGAACCCAGAACAGCTTGGAGTTGATTGAAGATCCCAAGGCAGAAGCAGTTGAGGAGATTGCTGCAAAACTAGGCCTGCGGAAGGTGAGACTTTTTCATGCCTCTTAAAAATTAAGAGGATAAGTAAACTCTAGTTCATCAAAGAAATATAAACATATATATATATATATATATATATATATATATATATATATATATATATATATATATATATATTATTGCAGTGAGAGACTGGATAGTTTTGGTGTAGATCTGTCATACCTAGTGTAGTCATCCATCCCATGAGGCTCTCTGATGGGTTTCTTAGAGTTCCTTTCTCTTCACACATCTATGGCTTCCATATGATACTTTCAAAGTTACTGTGTGGTGCATGACAGTCGTGATCAGTCGTGACCTTTGTTACTGCTTGAGAATGTGGAATAGCTTCCAAATGTAGAAAATGTAAAGCTGGTTTTAATGAATAGTATTGGTTGTTTTTTCAGGTGGGGTGGATTTTCACGGATCTTCTGTCAGAGGACACTAGGATAGGCACAGTCCGCTACACCAGAAACAAGGTCAACTAGAAAAAGAAGATGAGCATTTCATTAACTACACGGTGAGTTCTGATATCATTATTAACCAAGTGGATTTATGTCATCTGTTTAGGATTCATACTTCCTGAGTGCAGAAGAGTGCATCACAGCTGGACACTTCCAGAACCAACATGCCAACGCATGTCGGCTTTCCCCGGACGGCCATTTTGGATCCAAGTTTGTCACGGTAGTAGCAACAGGTATGCAGCTTCCTCCTTCGTGCAAGATTTACTGCTCCTGTTCGGTTTTCCAGTGTGGTGATAAATGAAGGCATTCGGTTGTGTCAAAAGCCTGTGTGGAATTTAGTTTAAGGCCGTTAAATCAGTCTCAGTCCATGATCTTTTTGCACAGAATATTTTATTGGTACCCAGGTTTAGTGCTAAAAAAATATAGTGTCATGAAAAATAGAGCATGGATTTGACTAGCTTTTTGATGCTTTGGCAGGTGGTCCAGATAACCAGGTGCACTTTGAAGGGTATCAAGTGTCCAATCAGTGCATGGCTCTGGTGAGGGATGAATGTCTACTGCCCTGCAGAGATGTGCCTGAACTGGGCTATGCCAAAGAGTCCAGCACAGAACAATACATCCCTGATGTCTTCTACAAGGTACTGGACTAGAACACACTACTACAGATGATAAAACACGCATCATGTTACTAAAGACATATGCATAGGATGCATGCATGCACATACACTACCATTCAAGCATTTGAGGTTGGTAAGATGCATCTTATGCTCACCAAGTTTGCATTTATTGGATCAAAAATGCAATAAAAACAACATTGATATTGTGAAATTTTGTTATGATGTAAATTTTAAAATGTTATTTATTCCTGTGTTGGGAAATCTGAATTATCAGCATGCATATCAACAGTCTTCAGTGTCACATGATCCATCAGAGTTCATTCTAATTAGATTAATTTTGATTTGGTGCTATAAATGTTGGAAATGCTTGTTATACACATATGTGTATCTACAATGATTAGAAGGTTCAAAAGAACAGCATTAATTTTTTTTTTCTTTACTGTCACTTTTTATCAGTATAATGCCACCTTTATCTGAATAAAAGCATTTGACCCTGAATTTTTAAACCGAAATGTACGTTTTCTAATTTCTGTTCCAGTATGGAATTGTAACCTTGATCATATCACTTGCTTGTTTCTAAACAATTTGAGCTTCTTTTTACTTGAGTGTGTCACATTTCATAAAACAGAAGGAATGAAAGTTAATATTTCTGTTGCTTTGGGCATAAACAGTGTTACAGTGTCTTGTCAGTGTCACTCCTTCCAAAGGAATGCATGGGATTAGAGTCAGTGAGGCATGAAAAAGTTCACACTTTCCAATCTTTTTCTTCACCTCCAGGACAAAGACAAATTCGGCAATGACATCACGTATTTAGCACGACCACTGCCAGTGGAGTACTTGATCATTGACGTGAGTAGTTGTCATGTTATTATAACTACAGTGCAAAAGTTTGATCAAATCTAGACATTCAGTTCTACACATCTCAGTCAAAAAGCCAATGGTATAGGGAAGTAGTTTTTATACTACTAGATATAGATCTTGTCCTCTTTGATGCAAAGACATAAGTGGATTGCTGGTCTTTAAAGCCCAATAGAGAGCCATGTCCAGTTGATGGTACATGACATAAAACTGGCTGTAAACAATTGAGCTTTAATACTGTCTTTCTCTTTGGTTTATTATTGCTGTTTAACCCTCTGATTTTCAGATCACCACCACTTTCCCAAAGGACCCCGTGTTCACTTTCTCCTCTACTCTTCGCTTCCCCATCGAAAACCGAGAAGCACTGGGAGAGATGCAGGTACACATTTAGGGTTAAAAATCTCTTCAGTCTAAGGGTGGACTCACACTAGGCACGGTTGCCATGAACCGGGTCCGAGTACGATTGTCCCCCCTCCCCACTCCCCCACTGGCCTGCACTCACATATAGGGTTTCAGCATTCGTGCCGGAGCACGCTTACGTCATTATGGTGCGACGGTTTCGGGATAAACAGGAAGACAATGGAGCACAATGAACACAATGGAGTCCATCTCTCTGTTTTCTTTGTGGATAATTTTGATTATCGTTTGGTCCACAGCCCTCTGGCAGCCTGTTGTTAAACATATGTGGCGCCTTAGTGGTGCGAAAATTTTCACGTAATCGTGCTGCTCGTAAGAGGATGTTTGCAAGGTACCAGCTGAAGTGCAGCAAGGACTTTGCAGTTTTGAGTTTTTATGCGTTTTGCACCTCTGCCGTAGACCAAAGCGACCCTTTCCCTGCCATGTTGGTTTTGGAGCGTTGCAAAACCGTGACGCAACGCGTCCTTTTCCGTGCTCCGGCACGGTTAGCGCTCACACTGCATGCGAACCGCGCCCGAGTCCAACTGAACCGTGCTCTGGCCCACCTCTTCCAAGCGGACCAGGGCCGGCTAATCAAGCCACGCCCAGGCACGGTTCGGAGCACTCACACTAGTCAAACGAACCGCGCTTTGGTGGTCAAACGCACTCGGCACGGTTCAAACTGGCTAGTGTGAGTACACCCTAAGAAAATATGTTTTAGATCTATATCATATCTGGAGACATCTCACAGCTTTTCTTGTTAAATATGAGCATAAAACTCTTTGCAATTCTGGTTACTGTGATCAAATGTTCAGTTCTTGTGAAATATTGAATTAAAAATGGTGTGTGTGTGTGTGTGTGTGTGCAGGACTTCCACAGTTTAGCAACATATCTTTCCCAGTGTTTTTCCTCCTCCTCCTCCTTCCTGGACATCGTCTCAGACTTCCATCTGCTTCTCTTTCTTGTCACCAATGAGGTCATGCCTTTACAGGTGAGTTTTTCACTGTGTGTGTGTGTGTATGTATGCATGTGTGTGTATGTGTGTGTGTGTGTATATATATATATATATATATATATGTATATGATGTATTCATTTCATTTTATTTTACTTTATCTCCTTTCTTGATGTCTACAGGACAGCATTGCGCTTCTGCTGGATGCAGTGAAGACATCCAATGAGGAGCTGGCTCAAACCTGGAAGAAATCTGAGCAGTGGGCCACAATCGAGCAGCTCTGCAGTGAGTTGTCCTGAACTGTGTTATTTAAGTTTTATTTATATAATGTTAATGTTTTATTGATATTTTGAATTTGCTTTAATTTTTATGTTTCATCAGTTTTCATTTCATTTTTTTCATCCTTTTTAATTTTTGTTTTTTATATACTATTTGTTTCATTATTTGTATTAATTCTTGTTTTAGTTTATTTCTCTAGCTAGTAATTTTAAGTGTTTTTTCAGTGTTTTTAGTATTCCTTCAATAGGTTTTCCTACTAGCAGACCATGTTACTTTTGTTAATTCCAGGCACAGTTGGAGCGCAGCCGTCGGGATCTCTGGATTATGCCATGGGCGGCCCAACTCTCCCCCAGTCCTCTTCAGCTGTGTGGTCCTGCCTCCACTGCACATTCATGAACCAGCCTGGCACTGAGCACTGCGAGATGTGCAGTTTGCCCCGCAGCTAAAACCCCATGAATCCGGGCTGCACCGTGCATCCCACCGGGAACAGCAGTGAGAGTGGGCGTGCTTCCCTGTGTTCCTGCCGTTTTAGTATGCCTAATCCTTAACTCCTCGCCTCCCTCACTGACTGTGTCGCATCTAAATGCCGATGGCAGCCGCGTGCCCGACTATGCGCCTGATCCAACGCTGTGAGCTGCATCATTTTGATGATGCTGATGGCCGAAGATGATGGGTTGTACCCATGTAGCACTCTCTGTGTGAGCCCAGTGCATTCTGGGACTTTTATTTAGACAAGCACTTGGCTCCTTCCACCCTCCTCCTCTCCCTCCGTGGTCCAAACTAACCTTTCAGCTCCATTGGTGAAACATCTGATGTTAAACGTCTTTTCCCCAACTGTCACTGAAGATGTGTAAATAATAAACAGAAGGAATAATACAGTTATTTAATTTCAAAAGATTTTATATGTTATAGTAAACATGCAGCAGAAGGGGCTTTGTGGTTTGCAGCACTGATCATGGTTTCTTAGGTCATCAACCGTAGTTTAAAACCCTATCTTCTCCGAACAAGCATGCTTGCTTTTATTTTCTTCCATTTATTTTTCAAAACACTTTATTTTGATTGAATTCTCATCAATGCTTGATTAGATTGAAGTCGAATGGTAGCTTTGGCTGCATAGGTTCCTTTTCCTCAAGATTGTAATTGACTGTTGACTTCTGAAAGCTTAAGAAGCTATGCTTTGAATGTGGATTGGTTTACGTTTGCTTTGCAAAAACTGTAGCCACTCAACTTTGGTGCATGTACTCTTTTACGCACCATTTCACTGTCATCACCCTTTCAATGCTAATTTCCTCTTCCGTCCCCATGGCGCTTGTCCAGATTTCAGTTGTGGAGATTTTTTTTCCACCGTTCAGCCCTTGAGGAGCCTGTACTGTTGCACCTTCAAAGGGTTCTGTCAGGGCCGTCTTTGAACACACTTTCTCACTTGCCGGCTCCACATCTGGTGATGATCATGAGAGATTGATTGATTGATTGATTGACTGATAGAGAAGAACAGCGCTACAAATATAAAAGCAAAAGTCTAAACTTATTCAACTTGATTGACATCTTTGCTTTGGACTTTTTTTTTAATCCAGCCTCAGATCTTCTACACTGGTCTGTGTAGTTCAGCAGATAGATTTTACTGGCTGGAAACAGGGTTAAATTGTCTTCTGACAGCCATTTTCACTTGGCCACGAATCAATGTTTTAGAAACCAGCCCAAAGACATCTCTTAAATATGCATTCAGGAGAATTTCAGCCCTCTGAAATGATCTAGATGTTTACATTTTGTGGTATATTTTGTAGTTTCTTCAATTTTCTTAATTCTCATACTCGTAATTTCCAACACTCTTAAAATTTAGTCAATTGGTTCATTTAAATGGGAACAACACATCATCATTATCCAGAGATTGAAATCTGATTTCTGCTTTAAGAGGTTTGAGGTACAGATAGCTGCGTTTAGGCCCCATTGTCACAAAACACAGGTGGCCCTGAGTTGTATGCTTTCAGTTGGTTTTGGGGTTTTAAATACAAGACAAAAGTTCAACAATAAAACCAATTACTTTCAAAGCCGTGGTCTTGTCTTTTTTTATTTCCTGATTGTCTGTTTGTAGATAATGTATTATTTTAGCCTTTAACAGCAACCTTTTGGTTAAAAAAATACAGAAGTTTATTCATTTTTGTGGTAGAGTAGACCAGATGGGGCCCTGTGCTGCTTGATGTATTGCTTTAGATATACTTCAAGGGCTCTACATTTCATACAAACTGAGCATATGGACTTTTTCAAAGGATGTCGCACAAGCCAGTTACCATACTTTTTAGTATAAATATGTGTATCCTGAGGGTGAAGATTTGAAGGTATGTTTTTTTTTTTTTTTTTTTTTTTTTTTTTTTTTAATGTCTAGGTGAATGTTTGTGTTTGATTCTGAAAGTAAAGGTTGAGGAAGTTTTACCTCCAGCAATCAGAAGGACCTCATGTGTTTGGCAGATGAGTTGCTGGAATGCTGAGGTTGAGTGAACTTGATCAAACATCTTACCTGAAGCCCTCAGAAGTTCAGTCTGTCTCATCTGGATTCTATCAAGTCCTCTTAATTTAACACTTTATCTCTCCTACCCAACTGAAGTGTGGACCAGTTTTATGGGACAGATGGGTCCTTGATTTATAAAAGCAATTTTTCTTCCAAAAGAAAGAGTGACAAGGTGAGTTAAACTGAAATTTAACTCCTCTTTCAAGCACAGCCCTAACCACTGGGTGGGGTTAGGTGGGAATTATAATATAAAAGCCAGAACAACACATACTGCTGATATTTAATATTTGAATGTGTGTTTTTTCATGACTATCATTATTTATTTGGCTTTTGAGACGTATAATCAGGCTGGCCTCAGGTAAGCACATCAATATAAAATTCTGGTCTTCAAAATGTTTTTTTTATATTTCATACCATCAGTTAACCATCTGATTTAAGTTCATTTGTGATCCTGTTTGAATGTATTTGGTTGTACAGAGTCATGAATTGTCTACTGCCGTTACTTTTTGTGCTCTCACTGGGAGTTGCTCAGAAGAGCGCTAGACAGACTGTTGAGTGGGACTACAAAACTGAAGGTAAAATACTGCATATGTATATTTAAAAAATTATATTTGTCTATAAAAGCTTTTGAAATGTTATGTAATTCTAACACGTTTAAGTTATATTGTGAATAATTATACCATGATAAAATATTTAAATGTATTGACTGTAAATGTTTAACAAAAAAACAACAACAATCTTTTGTGTGTGTGTGTGTGTGTGTGTGTGTGTGTTAGCTGAGAAAGTAAACTTAAGAGGATGTGCCAATCTCACATTAGTCTTGGATAACTGGAAATATGCCATCATGACCCAAGTCAAAGACCTCCTTCTGAATGATCACAGCACAGTGCTACCAGACTATGGAAGGTAGGTTTTAAAAAATAAATAAATAAATAAATAAATATATTCATGTGCTTGCTCCATCTTATGTGAGGTTTTTTTTTTTTTTTCTTTTTCTTCCTCCCAGGATTCAGCCATTATCTGAAGCTCTAAACGACTTGTACAAGGAATTTAATTCCTTGAAAGAGAGACTAGCAGAGCTGACCACTAAATTTGAAGGAATAGAGTTATTTGTGGATGAAGCCCGAACCGGCAGAAGTCACTCACCTCATCGAGCAGAGCGGCCACCTCCTGAAGGAGAGGGAATCCCACCTGAACCTGGCACAAGACAGGGACGCAGGAATAGGGTGGTGGTGCGAAGAATAAAGAAACCTGATAATTCACAAGTTTAGGACTAATTCAGGTATCTTCCATAAGCATAAGACCAGATTTATTGTATATTAATTATGTTGGATATTTTTTTAAATCAGGTGATTATGTCTGTCTTTATGTTTAAATCAGGAGAAATAAATTAAGGTTTTTGGTGCATTTAGCCACAAAATATGATATACAATGGGTCAAGATCAAGCTTTTTCTTCTTTTGTTGCTTTTTTGTATTCATTATAATTATTTTACTCATTATAAATAATTTAATTATTTTTAGATAATATGATGAGGAATGGCAGCTTCTTATATCATGTCATCAAAAGCATTTGTTGTATTATTTTCTGTATATTGTTTCTGTTGTTCTGTAAATTTTCCATGTTTTCAAGTTTCAAGTCATTTTCCAGCCTTATTACATTTTTTATATACTATTTTTACAGTGGTTGGTAGTGTTTTAGAAAGAATGCAAAACATGCCTGCTTTTTTTTTTTATAAATCTTTGTTTGCTTGATAAAAGATTTATCACAGTATGGTAATGAATTGACTTATGAATATTAATTTCTTTGGTTACGTGACGTCCGACGCAGGCGACCTACCTGACGTCAGCATGGTCTTTTTTTTTTATTTTATTTTTTATTGACATTTATTGAACCTTAACAAAAGGCATTCGAAGTTTCAGATTTACAAACAAACCTGAGCGTACATACAAATATTACAACACAATATACATATTCACATCAGCAGGTAAGAAAAGTTGAAGCCTGTCAGCATGGTCTAATTAATATTCTCTATGCTATTCAAGAGATGGAAGTTCAAAACTATTACGTATAGTCGTAAAAATATATTAAATACACAGTATTATACAGGAGATAGAAATAGGTTTGGGAGCTTTTTATCACAGTTTTTATTTATTTATTTATTTATTTATTTATTTAATCACTGACGTTATCACTGTCCGTTATATTTTGATTCCTTCACATTCTGTCAAGGTAAGTCAGCAGCAGACTTTCAAACTTTAATCTTAATTCCTTTATAAAATAGGATAGGCTTTATTGAAATCTCAATTATTACCCAATTGTGTTGGAAAAAAATAAATAAAAATAAGACGAAGTTTATTTACATTTCAGCTTTTTAATTTTAGCTTGCTTGTTTTCCATCGAGACGTTGGCTGCTTCGCGCTCTCTAGTGGCGGCGTTTCTTGAACTGCAGGAGCAACTGAACTTTCGTTTCTGTTAAGTGTGGTTCATAAAGCAGACAGTATTGCTAATGCTAACAGTGTTTTTATGGGTCGTTCCTGCTCTAAAATCTGTGGAAATAAAGAGCAGAAGTTGGTTATTGCCCAGTGAGAATATAAACTGACCAACGTGAGGGTGTTTTTTATTTTTACGATATATATTTATTTATTATACAGAGAGAAAATACTGTAGGATGACGTGCTGTATGTAAGATTTTGACTTTACTAAAGCATAAAAATACCATAATATGTTTGCAGGTGTTTAAGAAACATGCGCATCCGGGCCTGAATGTCAATCTTTGTTTTGGTTTGTGAAACCCGCCCACTGCCAGTTTACCCAATTGTATTTCAAGATCACGTGTTGCCAGTTGACGGAAAACACAGCTTATTTAATTTCATTCTTCATCAACTGCTCTCGTTCCTGTTTGTGTCGTCAATCTGGCAACCTGTATTTGGGTCAATTCTGAGGAGGAGGGGCAGGGTGGAAAAAAACCCTCTCCAATATTTTGAATTTGGACTGCAATACCTAGTTCAACCACTCGGTGTCAATCCTACAGCAGCTTTAAAGAGATATCACAAAAAACTCTTAGGATGTAAAGTGATAGTGAGGACAGAAGAAAAACGTACAGTACACTGATTACCAATTAAAACAAGAACACAATTTTCACAAAAAAACATCAGTCAAAGAAAACCATATGAATGTACCTCAAGTGTGTATCGTCATGCACCTCATTTGAGATTTCTATTTATAGTGCATGTCCCTATGCCTTTTTCCTAGCTTTCAAAATGGACATCGATCACTCGTGTGACTTTTCAGAAAGTGCTGTGGAGCATGAGGACATCCCACCTGATCCTGCTCTGCAAGAGATCTGTGGATCTGAAGCAAACACAGAATTCAGCAAGGATATGACAGAGGTGAAAACAGAAACAGTGATCAACATTATTATTATTTTTTATGCTTAAACAAGAAAAATCTAAATACCAGTGCAATTTTCAATATGTTGAGACATGGTGAAAACATGAAAATGTCTGTTTGACTTGTTCAGGTGAGCACAATGACTTCATTTGAAAAAGTGTCACAAGGAATAAACCATGTAGAAGGGGGGTGGGCAAAAATGATCAATGCAGACGACACAGAGGTGACTGCCCGCTACAAGAAGAAATATCTGAAGGATGAGCACTGTCAGCACACGGTTATGGAGACTGCTAGTGTGAGTGCCAACACCAGAAACATTTTAGCAATATATCAGTCACTGCAAAGTGAGCAATCATTTGGTTAAATTATAAAATGTTTGGTGCGATTTTCCCCCTCTCTTAAGCAAAGAGCATGACTTTGATTTAAAGAAAGTTAATTTTGTTTACATTACTTTAAATGTCTGTAAATTTTAGGAATAAATCAGGTAAAGACAAAAATACTGTGCATTTGCCCATCCTCATGTTTTTTCAAACTCATTTGATGAGACAGATGCAATAAATTTGTCATTCTTTTATACCTTTATCGAGCTTTTGCATCCTTTATCGAGCTTTTGTTCTTTTATGCTCCATGGAAGAAAAAAACTTTGGAACAGCACGAGTGTAAATAATGACAGATATTTCAGTTTATGGTGAACAAATGCTTTAAGACAAGAGTGAGATAACTGGATTGATTTTGGTTTCAGCTTTTTCAGAAAGGCTTATTAAATCTTACACATCACAAACACTTCATCAATTCTTGTTTTCTTGTCAACTGAAGGTCATGGAACACTGCAACCAGTGTAAAGAAGCAGAAGATTGTTTCCCAGATTTAAAAGATGAGAAGGTGGTGCAGGAAATAGAGTACAAGCCATCAGCAAGAATCATCAGTGTGCTAAGGTTATTAGAGCAAGTTAGGATGAACAACTAATGTACACATGATTTGGCTAGGATGGATGGGTGGATCAATAAATAAGTAGAAAGACAGATAGATGCAGTGTGTGATTTATGTGGCACAACTTTAACCAAAATCCAATGTGATTTACTCTAGAGACCCAAATAAAGTAAAACGCACTGCCACCAGTTTGTCCTGGCATCCACTTGATTATCATAAACTAGCTGTTGCCTACTCTTGCCTGGAATTTCAGAGAGCGCCCAAAAATATGAGCTTTGACTCCTACATATGGAACATTGGTATGTTATACACAGATTCATTGATGACACTATTTATGTATTTGGTAAATATATATATATATATTTTTTCTTTCATCTACAGAAATTTGTAATAAACCGGAGATGACTCTGAAACCGATATCTCCGCTTGTTTGTCTGGAGTACAACCACAAAGATACTCACATCCTTATTGGAGGAAGCTACAATGGACAGATTGGTGGGTTTCTATTATGAATATGAATTGCATATGAATGATTATATAGGGAGATGTGCTTGTTTCTAGTCATCAGACACATTTGTGCAAGCTCAGAGATGCTCAAGTCCTTACAGTCCACTATGTGTTTGCCATTGATTGCAAACATCTCAGATACATGTTTGAAATCACAGCTGCAAATGTATTTATGTAAAGGTACACAAATGGTCTCAAGTCAGAGAGTTTGCCTTATTTCCAGGCTATTGGGACACTCGGAGTGGCAGCCAGCCAGTACAGATGTCCGCCACTGAGCATAGCCATAAAGATCCTGTTTATAAGGTCATCTGGCTGCAGACAAAGATAGGCACTGAAACTTTCTCAGCTTCTACAGATGGTCAGGTCTGTGTACAGTGGCAAAACAGTCCAAAAACATTCAAATAAGCCACCAATATTTCACAGAATGTATCGCTTATACTTACAAACCCTTCAAATTAGTCAGATTAAATACTGTTCTCAAAGAATCATCTATCTGACACCAGGTACTGTTCTGGGACATCCGTAATATGAATGAGCCCACCAAGCGGCTCGTGCTGGATCCCAGTAAGAAGGGAAACCGTGAAAAAGCCTTTGGTGCAGTCTCAATGGAGTTTGAAAACAGTATGGTAAGAGCAGCTCTCATTTTGTTTGTCTCATTTCATTGTGGAAAAGGTGGAGAGTTTTTTTTTGTTTTTTTTTGCTTTTGATTACAAAAGGCCAAGTTTCTGGTGGCCACAGAGCAGGGGGTTGTGGTCTCATGCAATCGTAAGTTAGAGAACACAGATGATCCGATAGTATGCATGTACAGCGGACACCATGGCCCTATTTACGCCCTCCAGAGGAACCCCTTCTTTCCGAAGAACTTCTTGACTGTTGGTGATTGGACTGCCCGCATCTGGTCAGAGGATATCAAAGAGTCCTCCATCATTTTGTCCAAGTAAGAAACTGTTATTGTTCTGAAATACAGTACTGACAGAGCAGCAATTATACCAATTAGATGGGTTTTATTTTACTATTTGTGATGCAAAAGTTGGATCAACTGTATTTTAAGACAGTGGTTCCCAACCATGGAGCCTGGGAATACTTTAAAAAGTATTTAAATGAATACATTATTATTTATACTAATTTAAACACATCTAACTCTGAATTAAAAGGCTAAAGAACACATTCAATCCAATCTTATTTCCTTAAAAATGTTTCATCATTAAATGTTTTTTTTTTTTTCACTGAAAAACATACAAATAGCTCCTGGAATCACAAAATCATAGAAACTGTTTCCACAGATATCACATGACCTATCTCTTAGATGGCTGTTGGAGTCCAATCAGACCATCGGTCTTCTTTACAGTGAGGATGGATGGCACCTTGGATGTGTGGGACATACTGTTTAAACAGAAGGACCCCATTCTCAGTCTCAAAGTCAGACCTAAACATCTCCTCCTACTAAGAGTGTCTCCTTTTTAAATATCAAATCATTATGTGTTTGTAAGTTTGTTTTTCTCATAGGTTTGTGATGAAGCTTTGTACAGCATCCGTGTACGAGATAAGGACTCTATGGTGTGCTGTGGATCTCAGCTAGGAACCGTTAGACTGCTGAAGATGTCACCAGACCTGTGCACTCTGCAGAAGAACGAGAAGGCCCTGGTCTCAGAAGTGAGACATGAACATTACATTATTCATTTAGCTGACGCTTTTATCCAAAGCGACTTACAATTGCTATATATGTCAGAGGTCACATGCCTCTGGAGCAACTAGGGGTTAAGTGTCTTGCTCAGGGACACATTAGTGTCTCACAGTGGATTCGAACCCAGGTCTCTCACACCAAAGGCAACACCCCATAACTTCCTTCACTTATGCAAACACATTCACAGTTTCAAATTCATATTGACATAAGATTTTAGTAAAGCAGTTGGACAGCTGAGCTGTTGGAGTGGATTTTTACTTCATTTCAGATGTTTGAACGTGAGACCAAGAGAGAAAAGATTCTGGAAGGTCAGTACAGAGAAAGGCATCAAATGAAACATTGCTCCTCCAAAGAGGATGAGGGAGGAAAAGATGACATGGAGGAACTTCTGGCCTGTACAGAGAGAGAGTTTTTTGAGACTGTGGAAGCTGAGAAGAAGAAAATAGAGAATGGGGAGAGAGAGAGAAGGTCAGGGATGTTTTGCTTTCAGGGTTAACACAGTTGGGTTCCACTCTTTATCAATTTTAAACTGACTGTTAGGCATGTTATGATTTTGTTATGATGTTAGCAGTCATCAGTCTATACCAGCCAATCAACCAAAAATATGTACCTGTAGTTTAGCTGGTTTTGAATCTAAGGTTTCTAAGACTGTTTCTTGTCCCCATGCAGGAAAGTGGTGTGTGTAAAGACATCCAAGTAGAACACGGACCCTAAAGATGCCAAATAAGAAAACTCAAGTTGCAAAAAGACTTTAAATCAGTTAAATCAAAAATAAATGGAACAAATCATCCAAGATTATTACCCTTACTGCCCCCCACCTGTTTAAAGATTTTTTTAAAGACATAACTTTAGTATAAGCCATAAAACATGAACCAACTCAGTATCAGTTGAAGACATGCTTGAACGTTAAATGTGAAATATGAATGTGTCCTTTAATATCTGTTTTTACTGTAAACTCATGAGTATGTTACATGTGTAAGTTATTGTCATCCTAAACATAGTATACACAAATACCCCTGAATTAATGCAGAAATTAACAGCATTAAAAACCTTTAAAAGTGAACGGTCTACCTGATTTTGTTTTGTATAATGTAAATCTGGGCATGAAATATTGCCACATGATGGAAATATTTCTTCTTAAGTGTACTGTCTTTAAGATGGTTAATGTTAACATTAGCACTTTTTGTGAATGTGAGGGTAAAATGTTAATCCACCTTTCAGCACGGATTAACACATCTTGATCCTTTTCCAGGTACCTATTCCTTCAGTCTTTGTAATAATGAATTACTAGTTACAACAACAACATTATACATTATTAGAATGGTTTGAATGTGTTCATTTAATAGTACAATTTAACAAAAACAACAACAAAATAATAATAATAATAAGAGTGAGGCATAACCTAATGTTTTTTTTTTCTTTTCAGTTTGTATAAATCTATAAATATACATATTAAGCATTCGTTTTTTTTATCCTCCATTCAAGTTAATATCAATCAAACTGCAGATGGATTGTTCTGATTAAATAATAATAACTAAAATACAAAAAAAAAAACAATAAAAACTAACACAAAAATATGACTTATGAAAATTAATAAAAAGTTATTAAAGCGTTATCTGTTTTTGCAAATAAACTCTTCATATAGAACAGAGATAAACATTCATTCAAGTAATGAAATGTACTTTTGCTGTCTTTAAATATTCCGTGATATCTTACCATGTTTTAAATGTTATATATTTCAACTAATATTTTCCCAAGTATCGACACGAATTAATATTGCTATTCCCCTACATTTTAGTTTAAACTATCTCAAAGATAAGGCCCTAGTGCTAAAGTAAAACTATGCGTGGTCATGCAACGTCAGTTTAAGGATAAGATTAATATTCATGAGTGAATCTTTCGTAGTTGTAAAGAGGGAACGGCCAGTGTCTAGAAACCAGCTGGTGAAACGAAACTGAAAGTGTAGCGAATGCAGTAAGAAGCCGAACTGAAGTGAACTGCAAAGAAGAGATAAGTTTGCTGACAGGAGTGATGACTATTCAGGGAGAGTGACTCTCCAAAACATGGATGTGTCATCTTTTTACAATGCAAAGGATCAATTCAGGTACGGTAAGTCATAACGTTGTTTTTAATATTATACATTCGTTTTGTGGCAAACGAGGTTTATGATTCATCGGTTTTTTCAAATGTGCTGTTTTGAATTCTATATTTTACTTTGCTATCAATTAACCCTATTTAGACACGTTTAGATTTCTCTTTTCGGGAAATGTGTGAGGCAGTATTATTTCTGATAAAAGAAACCTAAGATAAGGAAGTGGTTAGAAACCTAAAGGAGAAATTATGAGGAAGTTGTTATTGATGAGCAGAGATGGTTATAAGAAAACCTTGTTATGAATTTTAGAAGGTATGTCAGTTATTTATGGCAGATATGGCAGTAAATTAAGGCAATGCAATATTCTGTAATCCCTTATGAAAAGTTTCTGTAGTTGTTGTACGTTAAATTTTGCCGTAAAAATAAAATAAAAACTTCTGCACAGCACTAACTCCCTCACTTCTGATGGTAGGCCAATAGTGAAGCAAAAATGAATTATTATTAAAAAAAATGCATAAATCTTTATATACATATTCATATAAAATATTTATCTTAGAGAATATTTGACACTTGAACCTCTTTTGCAACAACCAGGAAGCCACAAGCTGTGAGACCATAGAAAATGACAAGGAAGAGAAAGCGTGGAGAGAAAGAAAAGGCAGGTGCCCAGAAGAAGGTGACTCAAAAAAGTGATGATGGGGCATCTTCATCCAGAAAACGTTCACAGAGCCAAACAAAATGCAAGCATACTAATCAACCAAGCCCAGACAGATCCAGAGGCCATGGAGAGCACAGCACAGGTACAATAGAGCCTGAACCTCCAGAGTAAAGATGCTCAGACTCAAACAAGCCTAAGTAGGTCTGAAAACAAGAAGACTCAGACAGAGACTGGCAGGCAAGCAACACAGCAGACACAAACAGAGCTCAATGAAAACACTGAGAACACAGAAGTGTCACAGCCCAAAGAACTCAGTCCTGAAGATGTCAAGATGGAGGTAGAAACTGTCCTGTCAAGGAACAAAGGAAATGAAAGTGATGGAGAAAGGGATGAAGGTGTTGATAGGAAGAAAAGAAAAGTGAGTGAAACAAGGAAACTTACAAAGGAGACAAAAGAAAGCACCACACTCTCAGATTGTTGCAGAAAACAAGATGGAGATCAGCAGAAAGGAATGCAGACACAAAGGAAAAACGTTCAGGAGGGGATTCACAGAAAGACCAAGTCAAGTCAGGAACAGAAGAAACAAAATCATATCCAGCTGAATCAACGATGTTCACCTTCTACATTTATGCTGTTCTGGACAAAAGATTCAGATTTAACAGAGTGTATGATTCCCTGTTGGTTTATCTGTTTCAACGGGATCAAAATATTAAACTTGAGATTAAACATTTTATGTAAGTTTCTCCTTAATTTACATTTTCATTTAATTTCATATATACAGTACACACAATTGACCAATCGGTAAGCCCCTCCCCTCAAACGCTGATGAGCCAACGGAAGTCGAGTATCAGCTGCACGGGGAGTTCAGTTCCCTGTTCAGTTCATCCAAGTGCAGCTCCTATCTCTTTGACTGGAAAACATCAAATTCTCCAAAACTGTTCTCTAAGTTTAGGATTAAATTTCATATTTGAAATCGCCAAAGAAATAGCTTATTTCTCAGGCTACATCAGTCAGTGCACATGCACAGTCCTAAGAGCACGTCTCAAAATGCTGACCGTTTCTACAGTAACCAGGAGGCTTCTAATGGCAGCTGCAGTGATGCGATGACTTTACCGATTAGCGATTGGGCTTTTCATTCAGAAGGCGGGGCTTCCTGTGATTGAGCGGCCATAATGTGGGTCACATTTTTCCCATTTCAAAACTATATGAGTGACATGTCTTGGGTAATCTATAGTCTTTGGTATAGCATAGCATAGCATGGCAAACGCAGTATGCATGAGAACATATAACTGATGTTAAGTCATGAGATCTTTGTGTTGTAAATGTGTAAGAATATTTTAATCGTCATGTTTCTTTCTTGTTATTCAGGGTCCTAAGCCAGGGTGGCTGTTTGATTGAAGCAAGATTTTCAGTTTCTGAAAGCACTGTGAGGGGTTGCACAGTACACTATGCTTATGCAGTGTATCAGAAACAAATGCATACCATGGAAATAGCAGTGAGAAATGTTGAGATTCCTGAAGACAATACTGTCAAAGGTTCCAAAATCTGAAGATTTTTTTTTTTTTACTATTTCCTGTACATGGTATGATAATGCCTGATCTTGACGTTATATTTTCCAGAACTTTACCTTTATGAAGGCTATATAAGCTGCTCAAACCCAGGTTGGTGGAGTTTGTTTCAGTCTCAACAAAAAGACATTTGCAAAGGCTGGGAGACCTCTGCTTGTGTGTTACTGGACAGTGTTTTTCAGAAATGGCAGCCATCTAACCTCGAGAGTAACAAGGCATTTATACAACAGCTAAATGATTACAAAAATGGTTTTCAGTCACACCGGGTGCAATTCCCTGAGGGTCTTGTGCCATCTCCAATAAAAGTATGTGCGATCATTTTAATGCATTATTTAGTTTAAGAAAACTACAGCAGAGTAAAATGACTGTAAGCGGGGTTATCTATGTTTTAGGTCTCAGATTTGATTTCTGCTAAACTGAGTATGATTTTGAAAGAAGATTCAAAAGGAAAAAAATCAGAGGGCTCAAGTGGGATCAGATCATTGGAAGTGGCCCTCTCAGTGTTCCAGGTGTGCTGTGGCTGTGATGTGGATCTCGGCACAAAGGACTGGGCCAAACTCTGCCAAGTAGTCTCTGAAAGCACTGCTTCTTTTGGAGAAATCCAAACAACCCTAACAGCTATACCTGTAATTAACTTGTGAGTAAGGTCTATTTGACAAACCTATTTGATTTTATTTGTTTCCCATAATACAAAGTGTAAAGCAAAGGCTTTTCTACTGAATAGTTGTTATTGTTTACAAATTTAATGGGTGTGTCTTAAAAGATGACAATAATCATCATCATTTTGGTGTCTTTGCAGCACTGTGATGGGACTGATGAATCTATGTGCAAAGAAGCTGATCTCAGAAGTGTTGTTACTCGTTCCTGTCCTTCATTTTCTGAGAAAGCCAGGGGAAAAGTCAGATCCAGGCTCAGTTAAGGATGAGCAGAGTTGGGCAGGGCTTGAAGACATACATTACCAATATTTTAGGGAAAGAATTAGAGATTCCCCTGACAAAAGGAGGTCTGTACGAATACTTTTAGAGTTGCACTTTGTAATCAAAATTATATAATACATTTGAAAAGAAATATAAGAGATACATGTGTTCCTAAATTTGCAGGATGGTCCTTCAGCTGATCAAAGATCACTCATCAATTAACAAAGATAATGCTTACTTGTTGAAAAGCTGGCTTTCAATGGTGGCTTTTGAGGACATCTCTGAATTTGCTGAGCTGACAGGAATTGTTCCTGAACTCCTGATTCAGAGCATGATGTTCAGAATGAAGGAGAATGAACAATTCACGGATTCCAACCATACAGACAAAAACCTAAAGGTATTTGATTAATGTCACATTATGTAGCTTGCTCCACAGGTTTTGCACAGAGAGAACATTTTCATACCAACAAATGTTTGTTTTTTAAACTGCAGGCAACTGAGAAGGTTCTGAACCTCTTGTTGAAGAGTGTTGAGGAGGACAGAGAACGGTGTGCAAGTTTATTAAATGTGCTATTTAAGAAACGTTGTAAGCTTGTTCTTAAAACTTTAATATTAGGCAGGTATTAATTCAGAATTTCTTTAATCATAGAATCACAGAGTCCATGTTATCTGGCAAAAGCCTTTGGTGTTGCAAACATTTGCACGAGAATGTTTGCAGAATCGCTCGACTTGTCCCACAATACAGGGTCACAGTGCTTTCATTCCAACTCCTATTTAAAATGGCTGAAATTCTTCATGATCATTTTTCAAAGGTACTGTACTATTGAGATCTTCTTGAGAGTAATGTTAAAGGTGGTATTGTGTCTCTGTAAGCATATTGTTCGATTTTTCAGGGTGGAGAGGAAATCAAACAAAATCAGCTCTTTCTCATGCTTAATAAACTTCAATTGGATTTCAGTAAATGGAGAGATGGACTGCTATACAATCCTCTGATGAAGGAGTCAAAAATTGCTTACCCTAAAGAAATACAGGTGTAGTAATTAGTGCAACCAATCAACTTAACAGTTAATTTTAAACGTTTAGAAACTTTTTTTAGACACTATTCTTCGAATTCTACCAAGAGATCATTTTGTTTCTTATGGATCCTTTATCAGCCAAATATATTTATACTATGCAAATTTTTAGGTCAGAGATATTGGTAAGTGACTGGATCTAAATAAATTTTTTTTGTAGTTGTGGAATGACTTGTATGGGATTGAGTGTTCAATACCAGGCGTCTCTGAAAGCTGGAAGGGTTTATTAGACCAAGACCTGAGACAGAGACTGTCCCAAGTAAGATATACATTTTATTTTTAAAGTACAAAAATTGAAAATGGTACGCAATGTACGGTATGTCATCATCACCCTCCTTTTGTTTTTCAGATCTCTGACTCTGACAAGATAGTTGTATGCTGTCTGGAGAAGTCAGGAAAGACTATTGAGAATAGTCATGCAAACCTTCAGTCGTGTTTCAAAGAGATGTGTCAGGCTGCTATTAAGAACTTGTGTAAGGTAATGTCAACATTTCATGCTAAAATAATTATATTGTTTATTATTTTTCTGTATTCTGTAATTTATGTGTCACTCTCGTTTTCTTTCTACAAAAAAAAAGTGGTTATTGTATTTTTATTTATTTGTACATCTTGTTCAGGTGTCTTTTTGTAGTAATTTTTTTTTCTTTCTTGCAGGTAAATAAGGAAGGAGACCTTTTACGCCTTCTTTTCACAAAGTCCATTTCATGGCCTGTTGTGTCCTCCATTATTGTGGAGTCAGCAGCTCGCTTTGGAGAAAATCTTGATGGTCGTCTACTAGACCCACAGTCAGCAATCAACTTTCTCTTGTCTCAAGGTACAGTGACCAGTTCTTATAAGTTTCATGGTTTTAAAATAGTCTACCAACAAAGTGAATAGTCAGAGAAAGAACACTTCGAAACAGTTTAAGAATCCTTCATGTATATACAATAATACCTTAGGCCGGTGCAGCAGTTGTTCTGTAACATTGTGGTTTACAGTATGTTTTATTTCTACAGAAAATTGGAATAAGTGGAAGTTGGAAGAAGATGCCAGTCGATTAATAGCAGATTCTCAGCAATACTTTGGTTTTCTGATTCAGACCCTTTGTCAGGGAAGTATATCCCTTGACCCCCTTAAGACCATCCTTAAGTCAAAAAGTCAATTTCAGATGCTTTACAACCAGTGTAAGTGTCATGCACTTAGTATCATTACAACTTATAGAAGAATCATTAAGCACAAGCTTATTCATCATTTTGTTTATTTTGTCATTAGATAAGAAGAACAACAAAGAAGAGAAAATCTCAATCAATGTGTCAGAGCTACTCAGTCAAAGAGAAGATGATTTGAAGGCCTTTGAAAAACAGAAGGAGTTCATGACCAACCTTATTAATATGCTGGGGAAGATTACTGATGTTGTAGATGGTAAGGAAATTACCTTTGGACAGGGCTTTTTTTTAAACGTTTTGAAACCAAGGATTACATTAAACAAAAACATTTGTCAAGTCTTTTATGAAACTCTCTCAAGATTTAGTTAAAATTATGATGTGTGTGTGTATATATATATATATATATATATATATATATATATATATATATATATATATATATATATATATATATATATATATTAAATGTAATAATTTTGTCTCAGTACCAGAGGTTTTTTCCCTTGAAGACATGGTCAAAACCAACCTGCAGAGGGTAACCCTGGACAAACTGGTGGAAGTGCAGGCGTATTTCACTAAAGAGGATCTTGGCAAAAACAAAACAAGACGAGTGTTATTCTACAATGTTGATCCTCAAGTCCTAGACATGGCACGGGAGATGCATGAAGTGAAAACCAGTAACCTTCTTCTATTTTTATGGCGAGAAAAGGCAAGGGAATATTTTAGGCCTGGCCCTTACCTTTTGTCACTAAGCCTTAGAGATGTCCATAACAAAATCTGGAAGCCTTGTCTCACTGGCTTCTTCAGTCTTGGTCTACGGATTGCAGTTGGAGACATTTGTTTTAAAGAGGTTGACCAAGCTTTAGAATGGTGTGGAGACAGGGGCGAAGGAGATCGTTTAAAGAAAGAGCTTACTTTGATGGCCACTATCCTGAAAAGCCATCAGGCTCTGGATGAGAACTGGCCAGAGAATCGGTTCATTCAGATTCAAGAATACAGACACCTTTACCATGCTGCAGAATCGGCTGAGGTCATTCTGAAAATCAAAGATAAATTCAAATTACCAGGAGACTTCAGCCAAATTCATAGCCTGATTCAAGTGGTAATAAACCAATAATCACAAATTATTCTGATTGCATTATATTATATATTTAGCATGAATGTACAGTATGTTTGTTTAGATTTGTTAACATTTTATTCTTCTATATATAGAGAGATGACTCCTTCAAACTAAAAAAACTGGGTTCGCTAAGCGATGACCTCATCAGAGCCAGGAAAAAACTGGCAGATGTCAAATTCCAGCACACAGCCTGTCTGAAGGCTTTCTTGGAAAGTGATACTCTGATCAAATGGGTCAAAACGCAAATCGAAAGTAAGATTTTTAGGATTTACTTGTTTTATAGTATTGTAATGTGGAAAAGATCTTCATATTCAATACGTCTCATCTAGGTTTAAAGGACCTGAAAGTCTTTATGGAATTGGCCACAATTTCTGCTGGAGAGAATGATGCAGACATTGATAGGCTAGCCAGTTTTGAGACTGTTGTGATGGGCTATGGCCCTTTGCTTTACTCACTACCAGAAAATGCAGGATTTGAAGAGTTTATTGACTGTGCTAAGCAAGTATGGGACACCCTTGACAAAGATAAGAAACTTGTGGACAAATTGGTTAGTTTCTGCACATTTAACCAATACAATCATTATTTTAAATTGTTTTGTACAACTCTGATCTTCCATTTAATAGGTGTTGAATTATGCTTCTTTTTGATGCAGTCTGAATCTTTAAATTTAAATCTTGTATACAGGTAGACTCCAGGCGGTGGTTGGATTGGCTGAAAGGTTTAAGTGAGACTTATGGCTCTGTTGAGAAATCTTCTTTATCCATGGCCTCAGATATCAACACTGGAGGTGTGTATCATGTGGGCTGGCCTGAAGATTTCGAAGGGAAAGTGAGTAGATACTGTACAAGTATAAAAATCTGTGCTTAAAATCAGACTTTAAAAAAAAAAAACATCTTCTTAAACATTCTTAAAGTCAGTTAAAATACCTTGTCTTCTTGTGATGTGTTTGTAGACAGGTTTGGACAATGTCTTTTACGTGAAGGTGACAAAGAATGAACAAGCATGCAATGAGAAGACATACAATCTTCATGAACTCTTAGAGCTACAGAATAAGCTCATGCTGATGTCTTCTAAAGGGGAGCATGGAAGGGAGCAAGTCAACAAGTTTACTCAAGTGGGTCCATTATCATAATTGTTCAACATCCATTTGCAAGAAATATTAACCTACTTTTTATTTATTCAAAGAAATGGTCATTAGTATTGTGGAGACTTACCTCTGTTTTCATCTTGTAGGTTTTTGAAGGAGTCCAGAGGTTGGGCCGCATCCTTCTTCAGTTGCGCACATCGGGCAATATGCTCTTTCAAAACTGGGGGGCACAGATAATATGCAACCACAAAGACCAACCCTGCATTCAAGTTAGCTTTACCCTGTTGAGCAAGTGTGTTGCATATCATGGTGTGGTTGAAGATGAGCTTCAAAAACTGTGTCGCTCTCTGGAGAACTTTCATAAAGACTGGTGTAACCATTTAACTAAGATGCGCTCTCAGTACTATGCATTGAATCATTACACTTCAGAGCAAATAGTTTTTCTTTGCGAATGGATCAACAACATTGGCATCACAAGGAAAACTGTGCCACAACAAATGTGGCATCTTTTGACTTCTATTAAACCAGACTGTACCTTAAATGACATACGAGATGCCTTTGACAAAGCAACAGAGACCGAATCTATGGTGCAAGATGACCTGGAAGAGGAATCAGAACAAAGCAGTGATTTTGACATGCCTTTAGGCTTTGGTTTACTAGATGTTGGTACTGAATGTTTAGAGGACCTGTGGCAGCAATTTAAAGAGAACATGTCCAGGTTCCTTACCCACCATGTGGATGTTGTAACACTTGGACGTTTCCTCACCAATCTGTCTGCCATGAATCAAATGCACATCAAACGCAAGGTTCCTCCTGTTCTACAAGAAGGAAGGCCAAACCTTGTCCAATGCCATGTCATGGAATTGATTAGCACAACTCTGTCTTTTTACACAGAGAGTCCAGAGCATCCTCTTCCAACAACTGATGAGGTATTTATGTGCCAGGAGGAAACAACTGAAGAGGAGGTGGAGATTTTCCTCCGCCGATGTCTAGGATCACAAGGAACTGCAAGCAGTCATCAGAAGATTTACACTCTGGTCAATCCTGGTTCACTGACTTATGATGTGAGCGTGGCACTGGTGGAATGCTTTGAGACACTGGAAAGGAGTGCTGGGCCTCATTACCGTCTAGTGATGGTCTGTCCTGTAAACCAGGATAGATATGTTCCTTCTTTCTTCAGCAACTATAAAGTACAAACAGGTCTGAGTATATCTACAGAAAGAATTAAAAACTATCTTCACCATCACTTCCACATCTCGCCTGAGCTTGTTCCATACTCAGATGTCTATCCAGGACAGCTCTCTGTCTGGATGATTTCATCCGAACGTCCAGCTGTTGGTATGCTTTAGATTTTTGTATAAGTCAACATGAACAGAATTGACACTTTTTTAATGCATATTCTTGAATTAATGTACATAAATTATAGGTGCATGTTATTGAAAGTGTTTTATCAAGCTGTAACAAATTAGCTTTGTCAATGCATTTGAATGGACTTTATTTTTTGGGTTGATGTTATTTTTCCCTCTTATTTTTAAATCCCTTTCCTCTAACCATCTATGTTTCCTTTGAGTATATGACGTGGTGCGTTTCATGTTGTTAAATACAGTATAGTGAAATTGTTTCCAATAATTATGCTCTTTTCTATTTCTCTAAATTGTTTTCTTATTTTTGGTCCAGGAAAGTCACTATATGTCAAGCGTCTATTTGAGCAGTTCAAAAAAGAGTTTCCAGTAGCCAACTGTCTAACAATCAGACTCATCGAGCCCTGCGTTGACATGGATAGATTTGTCCAAACCGTGTCTGAAAGACTAGCCCCACTGAGAGAGCAGGACCCTGTGCTGTTGCACATTGACATTGCAGCAGTAGGTTATATCAAAAACTATAACATGCACTGTTATATACAGAATGAACTGTGGTTCACTTATGATTTGTTTCACTACTTTTATTTTTATGTCAGTTACGTCATGGCTTGGAGGAATTTCTATTCAAATTGCTTGTTCTCGGATGTCTAAGTGACAGCAATGGAACTATATGGAGGAGAAATGCAGCTCACTTGGTGGTGATTGAGGCACTTCAGCAAGTTCAAAAAAGTCAAATCCATATGGAGGTGAAAACTTTTTCCATTTTGGTAACTTTATTTTCTTTGAACAATTGTTGAGCTACAGGCATTAACCGTTTTATTGTATTGTATTTATTTATTTATTTTACAGATAACCAATGGATTTTTGCATGCACTTCCTACTATCTTCTGCAGACCTCCTAAAGATGTCAAAGCTTTGGAGATCAAGAGAAAAGAAGGGGGGTACACATCCTTAGATCCACTGATGGATAAAGAAGAGTTTAAAAGTGAGGCCATTCAGAGACCCTACCAATATTTGAGAAGATTCAACAGGAATGTGAACTTGGACAATTTCACATATCAAGCTCAGTCTGTAGAAGGTGATCCAGTTGACTGTCTCCAACATCTTTTATCAAACTACGGGATGAAAGATCCTTCATGGGCAGAATTAAAGCACTTTACTTGGTTTCTTAACCTGCAGCTTAAAGACTGTGAGAATTCTTTGTTCTGTGATCCAAACTTCCTTGCTGGCAATTTTAGTGGCTTCAAGGACTTCATAGTAAAATTCATGATTCACATGGCTCGAGACTTTGCCTCTCCATCCACTGACATCTCAGATGAGAGCCCCACCTTTTTCTCTGAGAATGAGGATGAGGAAGATATCCTAACTATTCGAAAACAATGGGAGAATGAACCTCACCCATACATCTTTTTCAATGAAGACCATTGCACCATGTCTTTCTTAGGATTCCATGTGAAAAAATTTGGGACAATTCTTAATGCAGTTGATCCAAGAAGTGGCAAAGTGTTAATGGGAAATGTGATGACAGAAGAGCTCTTTTCAGACATTGAGCGACAAAGAATTAACCTTTCTGAGAATTTTGATGACCTGTCCAGAGAAGACAAGATTCAAAAAATTTCCTTTGTTGTTGGTGCCAAAAAAGGCTGGGAAAAAGGAAAATTTGATCCAGATCCTACATATGAACTCACTACTGACAATATCATGAAGATGTTGGCTATTCATATGAGATTCAGATCTGAGATTCCAGTGATCATCATGGGAGAAACTGGCTGTGGGAAGACGCGGCTTATACGATTTCTCTGTGATCTGCAACGTGAAGGCAGAGATGTTGAAAACATGAAACTAGTCAAAGTTCATGGAGGTACTACTTCTGAGGTAATCTATAGGAAGGTGAGAGAAGCAGAAGCACTTGCTCAGGACAACCGTCAAAAATATGAACTTGACACAGTTTTGTTTTTTGATGAAGCCAACACAACCGAAGCCATATTCGCCATTAAGGAAGTACTATGTGACCAAGCTGTACAAGGGTACCCTTTGAAGAAAAATTCTGGTCTGAAAATAATTGCTGCCTGCAATCCTTACAGAAGACACACACCCAGAATGATTGATCGCTTGGAGCGTGCTGGGCTAGGATACAGAGTGAAAGCTGAAGAAACAGAGGATCGCCTTGGTAAAGTTCCCATGAGACAGCTTGTGTACCGTGTACACCCTTTACCTCCAAGCATGGTACCCCTGGTATGGGATTTTGGACAATTAAGTGATTCAACTGAGCTCTCTTATATATGTCAAATTGTACAGAAACAAATGATAGCTCATGGATTGCCCCGTGCATACGAGAGTGTGATCACAAACGTTTTGGCTTCCTCTCAAATATACATGCGCACACAAGCAGATGAATGCAGCTTTGTAAGTCTTAGGGATGTGGAGAGATCAATGTGTGTCCTAGTTTGGTTTTACAACCACAGAGTTGATCTTTTTCCAGGTTGCCACAGTAATGAAACTGAGCTGATGGCCTTGAAGTGCTTGGTGCTTGCTATCGGTGTTTGCTATTACCCATCACTTGAAAACAAAGGGACATACCTAGCGACTATGAGCGAATGCTTTCCTTGTCCGTTCAACTCCAAAGAGTTACTGGAGCAGGAGATAACTTCATGCCAAGACTTTTTTCTTGAGAAAATCCAAACAAGAGGTAGAATAGCCAAAAATCTGGCTTTGAAAGAAAATGTCTTTCTAATGGTGGTATGCATTGAGTTGAGAATTCCACTCTTTCTGGTTGGCAAGCCAGGGAGCTCTAAATCTCTTGCTAAGACTGTTGTAGCAGATGCAATGCAGCGTCAGGCCTCTCACTGTGACTTATTCAAGAAACTCAAGGAAGTTCATATGGTGTCTTTTCAATGCAGCCCTCACTCAAGCCCTGAAGGAATCATTGGAACCTTTCGGAACTGTGCCCGTTTCCAAAAGGACAAAAATTTTGAAGAGTATGTGTCAGTAGTTGTTCTAGATGAAATAGGACTTGCAGAGGACTCTCCTCAGATGCCACTAAAGACATTGCATCCTCTTCTAGAGGATGGATGCATAGACAGTGATAACCCACAACCACATATGAAGGTTGGATTTGTTGGAATCTCAAACTGGGCCCTCGATCCAGCAAAAATGAACAGAGGTATTTTTGTGTCCCGTTGGGACCCAAGTGAGAAGGATTTAGTAGAGACGGCAGAGGGAATCTGCTTATCCTCCCATAATAACATTCTTCTCAAAATCAAGCACCTCCTGCCAAAGCTGGCAGAGGGCTACCTACATATCTGTAAAACTGTTGGTGAACAGTTCTTTGGACTCCGAGATTATTATAGCTTGGTGAAAATGATTTTTGCAACAGTCAACAGTTCAGATCAAGAACCAACTGACAGTGAGTTGGCAGAGGCTGTGTTGAGAAACTTCAGTGGACTGGATGATTTTGATCCTGTTAAATACTTTCGGGACATTTTCCGGAACACTGAAGTCCAAAGGCCAAGTACACTGAAAATGATTGAACAAAATCTTGACTGCAACAGTAACAAAGAGTGCAGGTACCTTCTTTTGCTCACAACTAACAATGCTGCCTTGTACATTATCCAACACCACATTTTCTCCAAGGAGAACTATACATGCCCTGAAATTGTCTTTGGATCAGGATTTCCGAAAGACCAGGAGTATTCCCAGATATGTCGCAATGTGAGTAGAATAAAGGCATGCATGGAGACAGGTCGGACAGTCATCCTACTGAATCTACTCAATTTGTATGAGAGCCTGTATGATGCCTTGAATCAATACTATGTCTGCTTCAGTGGACAGAATTATGTTGACTTGGGACTTGGTTCTCATAGAGTAAAGTGTCGAGTTCACAAAGACTTCAGACTGGTTGTGGTGGAGGACCAGGAAAAAGTCTACAAAAAGTTTCCCGTTCCACTTAAAAACAGACTGGAGAAGCACAAAGTTGATAGGAGTACGGATTTGACTCCCTGGCAACACAGAGTTTTGGAAAAACTCAAAAAGTGGGCAGAAGACTTCTCAAAAGTTAATCTATCCACTGAAACAAAATTCAGCATATCAGATGCCTTTGTTGGGTTCCATGGGGATGCTTGTGCCAGTGCACTTCTACAGGCTTTAGAGAAAATAAAAAAATGGGGCCACGATAAAACTGCTCAAAACAATGAACTCCATTGCATTCCCAAGTGCGATATTGAAATCAGTGAACCAAGTAAAGAGGAATCTAATATTAATATGGCCAAGGATGCATACATGAAGAAAGAGGAAAGTCTGGCCCGTCACAGTGATGAAGATGTGACAGAGTCTCAAGAGGAAATGAACCAATACCTTGATGAGGAGGAGATAGAAATGGAGGAAGGTGCCTCAATGGAAGTTGACAACAATGCACAGGATGCAGAAGTTTATGAAGACACTGAGACTCTTGGAGATACTTCTGAACTTGTGAAAATGTATGATGAAGATCCTGTTGACACTGAGGCAAGAGACAGCTTGGACTCAAACAAAACCATGGATGAGGAAGAGCAAGTTTATGAAACAGCCAAAAGCCTTCTCTTGAATTGTGCCTCACCAGACTCTGTACTTAGATTAAAGTATTCAGAATTTGGAAATCAAGAGAAAGACAAACTTCAGAGAATGTATTTTCATCAACAAAGCCATCAATCTCTCAGAGAGCTATTAGACAACCATCTGAACAAAAATGATCAGGACAAGAACATATTCTTGGAGGTAATGTTTACTTTTATAGACGTTTACAGTTGCATATTCTTGTTCAAGATTTTAAGAAATGCGTACTTGATTTAATGTCTTATCTCTACCAATTCACCTTGCAAAATCAATGCATATGTTTTCTGTAACCAGGTAACCACGTTCTCCAATCTTCTTACTAAAGCTGATGTGAGAAATCTTGCCCCAGCCTTGGGCTTATCCACAGAACAGTTTCTTCTGCTCTCTTTACACCAATTTGATACAGAAGCTTCTTTTTGCAGCAAGATACAGTAATGTTTATATTATTTTTGTTGACTTTATTCAGTACCTTTCACAACAAATGGTCAACAATTTATAAAACATTCTCCCTCTTTTTCCGAAGGTCCTTCATGAGGGAATCTGGACTTTCTCTGCACATTCTTTTGGTTCAAATGGACATGGAAGAATCTTTGTGCAAAAATGAACTTATTGCTTCAGCAAAGTAGGTCCTTTGATGCTGTTTAAAGGGGATCTCAATTTTTCCTTTTTCTTTGGAGTGTTACAAGCTCTTGGTGCATAATGAAGATCTGTAAAGTTGCAAAGTCTCAAATCCAAAGATATATTATTTATAAAGGTTCAGATTTGTCCACGCTTCTCTAAAATAGCTTCTTCTAACACGCCCCCATGTCTACGTTACGATGTAGAAAGATTTGCATAACACTGCCCAAATGTTCACTCCAAGAAAGAAGGCGTATCTTTTATTCTCGCAGTTGCTGTCGTGCCAATTCGTGGAGATGCTGTGTGTTTCAGTGTGAAAGCAAACTAATTTGCTCAAGCCGCCAGCCATTCCTCACTCTAGCCGCTGGCTGTCGCTAACTTAGGTCTGCCTGGCGTTCCTCACTCTTTGCATGGACAGTCTAGCGCTTCTGTTTTGTATTGAACCTTAAACCACATAAACGGATTTCATTACACCAAATACACAGAATAATGTTCTTTTTTTTTTACTGTAATTTATTAACCACTCAAATAACATGAGTCATAGTCTAATGACAATTTATCTTTCACTCTTATTACATTAGGTACTGTACCATGAATGAAATGTTGTCCTTAAAGTCAGATGAGTGCAACTTCTACACTGTGTTTATCACAAAGCTCACCCGAATTGGGGAGCATTGTAGAACAAGTAGCAACAAGTACATTGGCTTTCAAGGAGGTAAGTGTATTAATTTTGGTAGGTGAAACTTTCGCAGTGTATTTAGATATTGTCAAATAACCATACTTATCAGGTGTCTTTTTACTAAAGGAGTTTGGCTGTCTGCACATATTGACGACCTCAGAGACTCCAGTGACATGACCTTAAATCTTAAGGCATTTAGTGGAATACCTATAAGTAAACTCATCTCCCAGAAAGTCCAGTCAGGTATGTAAGGTACCAGTGACCAAAAGCTGCCAACAACTTGGACTATTGAACAATCCCCCTAAATTTTGTATATAAGAAATAAAATAAACATGAAATTATACCTCAAATCAATGCAGCTTGTTGTGAGGTGAAGTGATTCAACTTAAAAAAATCTTACCTGATGGATGATACAAATCCCACAGACTTGCACTGAAGGAAAGACCTAAGCCAGTTTTGAGTCTAAAAATGCCTAGAACACCTTAGCAACACCATGTTTTGTAAATTTTGCACAACTCACATTTTCCTTTTTCTTCACAAAACAAAAATAATTATATAATCAACATTGTGGATCAAAAAAGTTTATCAAAGTTGAAACAAGAATACATTTTGGTTTTTGGACAACTTTGATGAAAGGTTTTGATCCACTTCAAATGTTGTCCACTATATATAAGTACTGTTTTTTTTTTTTTTTATATATACAGATGTCAACGAATCAGAGGAAATTGATACAAGCGGACCAGAAAGTGAGAAGGTAAAAATTATTTAAGCTTGCAATAGATTCGATTAAACATATGCATCAGTTATATGCTATATCAGAAATAATTCCATACCCCCTGACTGAAATGCTGTGTTTAATTGGTTGTCAGGGAGATTCAGTGCATCTACACAGTTTGTCTTTATTGAGATCCTGCACCCAGAAAGCTGTTTCATTGCTGAGAGATGCTGGCAAAAAAACCTCCAGGAGTGTGGAGCGCATAAACATATTGTTTGGGCTTCTGGGAGGGGACCCTAGGCAGATAAGAGGTCAGCACCTGTATTGTATATATAAAGTTCTGATGAAAATAGTAACCATAAGAAATTACAAGCTGAAGTCACAAATTCATGTTTATATGAATTTTCAGTACGGTTCCAGGAAGTGTTGCTAAGGAGGCTGGTGGTTTCACTGATGCGGAAGGAGGAACTGATTCCTAATGCAGACGACTGGGTTTATAAAGTGGCAAAGAACCGTGAAGCTCTGCAGGAAGGTGGAACACTTCGGTACTTTAATGCAACCAGCATTAATCATTTTCTATCTATCTGTCTGTTACTTAGGAATGATTATTTAATGTCAATCAAAAGGGGTTGGATGAAAATGTCAGATAATTAAAACTTGCATGGAGAAAATAATGGTATGGAACTACTTAGGAATAAAAATACACTAGAATTGTTACTTTTAAGCCTTGCACAAGGCCTTTAAAATAATCCCTTACTTCTTACTGCGTTCACCCCTCATCACACCACAGCTGTTTCCTCCAGTGAAAATTAAGCACATATGAATGCATACTTTATAAAACGATCATGTTGCCATTTTAGAAAATTTTACTTTCAATATAATACATATTCTAGTGCATGTGGCAACGAGGTTTGCATACTTGAGCTAAGGAAAGAGGGTTGTACTAGAAATGCAAATCTGCAAAACTGCCAAATAAAATGTCTTTGTACAGTAAACAGGTTGTGTGTGTGAGATCATGAAGACTAGAATTTGGCTTATTCAGTACTCAAATGTTATACCCATCTATGCAATACAGGACACAATCAGTTTGGTATACTATTAATCAAACATTCTTTTTTATTATTATTATTATTATTATACCCTCACTGGGTATGACTAAACGTAAATGTAAATTCAAAGTTTATTGCACTGGAGATAACTAACACACGAAGCAAAACATTTCTGTGTATGTGTTCAGGCACACTTTGTGGCGCAACCTACAGGGTGTTTTGACTCCAGTATTTGCCCAAGTTCTAGAAGTCTTGGACAGGGACTGCAACTTATACCTACTGTATGGAGAAGGGCTCAGTGAGGGTCTGGCCCAGTTCTGGCTGGATATCTTTGAAGATCAACAGCTCCTTGACTTAACTGTCTCACAAAACCCAAGGTATTTTTAAATATATGAAACCTGCTTATGATTAAATCAGGCATTAAATGCTTTTAAATATCTAAACGTAACTGATGATGAGGTGGATTTCTCCCTTTAGTGCTCCAGATCAGGAGATTGATGTGCAGTCTCACCTGTTTATTGGAGGAGTAGAACAGCCTTGTACTGCTCCTTTTAGCTGGCTGATAAAATCATACTGCCAGAGTTTGTGGGAGGAATCTGAGTTTGTGCGAGGTGAGGTCTTTTGATTTCTGTCTTACTACAGTTGGCCTGTTAGCTAAGCAGATATCACATGTATCTACCTTATTTTCATAAAACACCTGTTGTTTTGCAAGATCATGCCAAACAGTATACTCCATGCTTTAAAATTTTTTCTCAGGCTCTGAGCAAGATCTCAAAGGGAGGATTCAGCAGTTTGTTAGTGCTGTATCAGGCAGTGCACTGGGCAGCTATATTCAGAAACTGTCAGAGGAAGAGAAAATTGAGCTGGGTCAGCGCTACTTGACTGATTATGTTCTTCTGTCATTTAAAATCCAATCTAAGGAAGAGCATGGGGTGAGATACATACTGTAGGTTTTATAAGTGACATTTGTTTTCACATTCTCATATTTCATGTTCCAATGTGGATGTCTCGGGGTGTGCTTGATTTTTCTTACAGGTCTTTCAATGTGCAGTGCTGGGGTGTGTGTTTGCTCTGCAGATGGAGATGTCAGTAACTTCTGAGCTCTCTCCATCGTGGATCCTTGCAGCAGCTCAAATCTACAGCCCACGCCTGGACACATTATCCCACGCCCTTCAGCTCAACCCTCAGATGGTCCACATCATCCAGCATGAAAAATTAAAGAGAGAAAGCCCTGATATGGTGAGAAGCAGGAGTGCAGTTTGAATTTCCAAGTGAATTCAGAATGAAGTATATTAATCTGTTCACCAGCAAAAAAAAATTAATATTTAAACATGTGACTTTGATTCCAGTGCCTAGTTAAACTACTGTTTTGTAGCAAAATAATTACCAGTGAGTCAGAGACCAGTGTGTGTAACCAAACTACTAAATTAATACTAATGTAACCCCTCTCTCCCGGGTCCTCTCTGACGCTCCGAGCGGGGCTCGAACCCGGGTCTCCGGTATGGGAGGCAGACACACTAACAAGGAGGCTAAATGGCTACAGTCACTAGCATCTGTCGCTAGTGCGTCTCTTGAGATCGGGGAGTGAGGTTTACCTGCACAGCACTACTCGCTGGCCTCCGTTACACTAATCTTGTTGTTCTGTTTTATTACAGTGTGAGGACATTCTAGCTGTTGGTATCTGTGTTGAAGAAACAAAGCTCCTACCAGTAACATCAGTAACTGAATGCCAGACCTTCTTGCAAAGAGTTGAGCAACTTCAGCCGTGTTTAGAGAGAGTGCTTTGTCCTGCCTACGGCACCCTCTGCAGGCCTGGCTGTCTCAAACACCTGGACACTATAAAGTGAGAAGAATATTGCAGATTTAGATAACAGTATAATTTGAAAACATGATTTCATGTTTAAAAAGATATCGTAACTTACTTTTTTTTCCAAAGGTTAGTGTGGCAGGGGATGTTGCTAGTGGCTGCTTTCATTGAAAAGGTGGTCATCAGGATGAAAGTGGGAGATGACCGGATAAAAGCACTGACTCTGAAACACTGCAGTCACTTACATAAAGTGAGTCTAGAATCTGCTTTGTAGGAGACATTGGTATTCGATTGTTAAGTGATGACGTAAGAAGCGCTGTTTCCGGGTCCAAGCCTCAACTCGCTTCACTTGAGAATACGATCTTAGCAGCCGTTTATGAGCACTGTTTATTCATATTAATAATTTAAGATAAACGCTTTTAAACTTACGGTATACACTACAGTCTCCATGCTCACAGCATCCCAAACACAAATATATTTTATATATATTTGTTTTTTATTTATATTTTCATTGTCTTCCTATCTGGGACTTCGGTTTGGAGTTAAATGTTAAGATTATAACATTTTCGCTAGTATTCTATCACATTGTGAGTTTATATTAGCCACTTTTCTTGTTTTCTCGTGGTAACTGATAGAGCGCTTGGACACGGAAGCGTTGCTATGTGACATCAGACTTAACAAGCGAACACTGAAGTCCCTTGAAGCCCCCCTCACCACAAAAGACCCTAGCACACATACTGCTTATATTTCCTCTCTCACAGCTAATGGAAGGGTTTCCTGATTTGAAGAGCAAAGACAATCTTCAGCAAGTCATCCGCATACTTAATGATTACCATGAGGAATCCATCTGCAGAGAACTGCGGTACCCTTGAATTGAGCTGTATTATATTATATGATGCCATTGATTTCATTTAAAACTCATTCATTACTTATTTTCTGCATACTTTTTCTTCTCAGATATGGTGTGAGGTGCTCTGTCTGCCTGTCAGATCTGTCGGAGCCCACTGTGCTTCCTTGTGAGCATGTATTTTGTCTGTCCTGTGTGAGGAAATCTATAGAGAGGGAAGGAGCAAACTTCTGTCCCATGTGCAGGGAACCTCTGTCGAACAACTACCGGCCCACTGTCTCTACAGCTATAGAGTGAGTTTAATTTTAAAACAATCTTTGTTCTTGTTAATCCCAGATTCCTATTTAGACTGAATTTATTGAGTTTCTTAACTTTTGTAAATTTATTGTGAACTGTCTTAATTTTTATTTGTTACAGCTTAGCCTTGAAGCAGCATAAAGAAATAAGAAAATGCTGTAACACCTTTTTCCTGGAGCTGATTTCTCGTTTCTGTCTGACTAATGATCAAGAACCCTCAGATGACCTGGTGGAACTGCTTTTCTCTCTCCTCATTTTGGCACAAGGTGGTTGGATTTCCTTAAGGAATATTTAATTGCAAACTGTACACTTCAGTGCAATTACGATAAATAAGATCTGGAGCTTTCAAGCAAATTTAGAATTAGAATTTCATATCACTGGTTCATGCACCTTGCATTCTATATTCCAAGTCTTCTGAAATTATACAATAGCTTGGTATATGGTTCATTGAGTTTGTGAGTGAATCATTCAGTCTAATTATGTGAATCAAAACAACAAATTCATTCAAAAGATATACAAAGAGGGATTAAGTCTATAATTAGCTTTTTTATGTTTATGTTTGATTGTCTCTATACATTACAGGAGATATTTATAAGACCAGAGAGCTCACCCCATTCCTGGAGTGTGTCGACCAGAGCCCCATGGTGCGCTCTGTTCTGCCAAAACTTCTTTTGCAACACAGGTGCTCCAATACAGACAACTCATACACATTAACACACCCAGAAATATGCAGTCATATACATTCCACAGTCCACAGAGTTTTGTTTAAGGCCAGTTGGCACTACACTGACAGGCGCCGACTAATGGCTACAGACACTTTGTCTGGTCTTGTTGGACTGGTGCATTTGCCATTTGTTGTGGAAGTGACGTGCTGTAATCTGGTGTTTGTACATGCTGGTCAGTGTTTTTTTTGCATTTACTCTCATCAAGAACATTTTGCAATAAGTGAATATCTTCAGCTTCAAACAGGTGAAGAAGCATATACAAAAGTATTTAGAAAATCTGGAGAACAAGCTTCTGGACAAGGAGGACAGAACTGAACTCTACCGGCTCTTTGTTAACTGTTTCCAGGTGTGTCATGATCAAGTATCCCAGGTGTCTTTGCATCATGTATTCACTTATTAATGGTGCTTGCTTAAGCCTGTGTTATACTTAACGCATTCCCAAGTCCGCTATGGACCGCTAGGTAGGTGTGTCGTAAAAATCGGAGATTGTGTGCAGAGGCTCTGAGCAGATGACAGCGTGCCTCTCATTTTTTTGTGACCGTGCGGACAAGCACACAAGCTGGTAGGCTTCAAAAGCACCATTGCACATGCGCAGGGTGTGTGAAGAAGCCCATTGCTACTCAAACCTGTAAAATCCATCCATTAAACAATATAAAGACAGCCAGATATGTTATCATTCTGGGAAATTGTCAGTTCACATTTTTGTTGCGGAGCGGACCATCAGCATATGTTTTCGGTAATATAAATACAAGTACACCATGTCCGCGCTGTCCGTGTATGCGTCTAGATTGTTAATGCGGAAAGTATAACACACGCTTAAAGGGATACTCCATTATTCACTTACCCCCATGTCGTTCCAAACACGTAAAAGCTTCATTCATCTTCGGAACT
Source organism: Carassius auratus (assembly GCF_003368295.1). NCBI lineage: Eukaryota > Metazoa > Chordata > Actinopteri > Cypriniformes > Cyprinidae > Carassius > Carassius auratus. The sequence continues at coordinate 6,974,816 of NC_039254.1, read as the reverse complement.
CAATTTAAGATTTTTTTGATGAAAACAGGGAGGCTTGAGACTGTCCCATAGACTGCCAAATAAATAACAGTGTCAAGGTCAAGGAAAGTATGAAAAGCATCCTCAGAAGAAACAGAAGAGCTTACACCATCTGCGTACTGCTGAGAATTTGCAAAATGGTGCTACTCTGATTTGGAGAGACACGGAGGAGAGGAATTGTTGAATTAAGTTGTTATTTTGTTTTCTTCATTTACAAAAAGTATTCTCGTCGCTTCATAATGTTACAGTTGAATCACTGATGGTAAATGGACTATTCTGACGACTATTCTGACGATTTCAAACTTTCCTGGGCCTTGACACTGTAATTTATTTGGCAGTGATTAATTTGGTAAGTGATTAATGACAAAATGTTCATTTTGCAGTCGAGTAACCCTTTAAAGCAAGTTTAACTTTTTTACCGTATTTTTCGGACTATAAGTCGCACCTGTGTATAATCATCAGTCCAAAAATACGTCATGAAGAGGAAAAAACATATATAAGTCGCACTGGACTATAAGTCGCATTTATTTAGAACCAAAAACCAAGAGAAAACATTACCGTCTACAGCCGCGAGAGGCACTCTATGTTCTCAGTGTAGACTACAGGAGCACTGAGCATCAAAGAGCGCCCTCTAGCGGCTGTAGACGGTAATGTTTTCTATTGGTTCATTTCTCTTGGTTCATTTCTCTCGGTTCATGTCAAATACATTTTGAAAAATAAATTGCACCTGACTAAAAGTCGCAGAACCAGCCAAACTAAGAAAAAAAGTGCGACTTATAGTCCGGAAAGTACGGTATATGTAATACCACTTTACCGATTTTTTACCATGGACATGAATGATTCATCAGGTGTGATTATTTTTATGATGTTTGCCAACAAAATTGGTGAAAAATCCCATGGTCCCAAAGCATATGGCAATACTTTTGTTTTGGACCATTAAGCAACTACCTGGCAACACCCTAGCGGCCATCCAAAGTATCTTAGCAAAAGCACCAAAAAAAAAAAACCGTACAACCGATAGTTGTATTGTGCTTTCAGTCCTTTATTTAAAATCTTCATGTTTGTTTCTAAAAGCAGATTTGTTATTTATCCAGGATTCTCTGTTTTGTTCTGGATTAAATGGAGATAATAGACATCTGAAGGAGAACACAATCTTCCTTAGCCGACTGGCTCGTAAACAGACACCTAGCAGACAGAATGACCCAGCAGAGTTTCTACTGTCTATGGGTCGCCTCAGAATGTGTCTGGACTCTGCTGCCAGGATCCTGTCCCAAGCTATCAGCAAAAGATCTGGTACGAAGGGCTTCTGATCTGACCAGTTCAAGTCAGTTAGGGTATACTGCAATGCCAAAATGAATGACGTGTCTTTGTGCGATAACATTTTAGTGTTTGGTGTCTTTCAGATCATTTTGAGGAAGTTGAGCTAAAACTTTTGGAGCAGTTGAAGGCTGTTTTTGAATACGGTAACAATGACTGGTATAGAGTTTACCTGCTTCGAGCACTCAACAGGCATGCTGGCATGGACTGTCTGCAAGCACTGATCAGCAGCACTGATTATGAATGGATCTTCCCTGCAGAGATACTACGGCTTCATGTATGGCCCTTCAAATGATGTTGTGTTAGGGTTGTAGGGTGTTTTTTAATATTGTTGAGATATATATTAAAATTGAGTTTGTTGGTTAAAAAAGTATTCCTTAATGAAAAAAGCAGTTCTACTGCATGATAATTGGGCCACACTTTATTTTAGGGTCCAATTTTCACTATTAACTCACCATTAACTATGACTTTTGCCTCAATTAACTCCTTATTTGCTGCTTATTAATAGTTTATAAGGTAGTTGTTAAGTTAAGGGTATTGGGTAGGATTAGGGATGTCATGCGTTATATGTACTTTATAAGCACTAATAAACAGCCAATATGTTAATAATAGACATGCTAATAAGCAACTAGTTATTGGTGTGAATTGGACCCTATACTAAAGTGTTACCGATAATTGTTTGTTTTCTCTTCTACAGAGGTTGATTCCTGCAGAGGTGGATCGTTTCTTGTGTTGTGGTCAGTCATACCGCACTCTGAGAGATGGAGTGGGAGAAGCAATGCAGGAAGGCACAGCAAATGGACTCACAGTAGCATTACGGGTCAGAGTCTACATCCGTATTAAATAAACAACACACACGCCAAACATTGTTTTGTGAGCGAACCTTTAATGGTTAATGATGTGATTTTATTTGACAGTATGATTAAGAACACATTTGACAGACTTTATAAATTTGTTGTTTTTAATGTAAATATATTTTAAAATCAACATATTCCTGTGATGGCAAAGCATAATTACTCCAGGCTTCATGGTCACATTTTCCTTCAAGAAATCGTTCTGATATGCTGATTTGGTGCTTTTATTGTTATCAATATTTTTATGGAAACCTTAGTACTGTTTTTCTATACTTTTTTGTGAATAGAAGGTCCAAAATAAAACCACATATATTTGAAATAGAATTGTTACTGTTACATTGGATTATCCAGAGCCTAAATAATATATATATACATTTTTTTTTTTCAGGCAATGGGTGGTTCAGACCCAGTGAATAACGTCCTGCTGACTCTGGCTGTTTTCAGGCAAGTCACTTGTCGCTTCAAGTCACCTGAGAAAGCTATAGCTCCTCAAGCACAGGTAGGTGGTGGTTAGGTTATGTGATTTTATTAATCACTAGTGAGGATTCAGAATTCAATAAGAATCCATGTAGGACTAAATTTGTATTAAGTATTATTGAAGTTCATCAGAACTTCATGCAAACTGCTAAAGTTACTTGTTTGAGCATACATGCCCTTACTTTATCAGATCCAGAAAAATTAGGCAAAACACTGGCAGACCTAAACACCTACATTTTCCTCTTTGTCAACAGGATATCAGGTTCTTGGAAGAGGTTATTAGAGAGAACATGACAGAACATGCCAGACAGCTCTGCACTGCTCTCTTATCCAATAAGATTGGTGGTCCAGGATCACACCTAAGTCTCGGAGCAGATGTATCTGCTAAGCGTCGTACTGTGCTGGAGCTCATGGTGCATGCGAGTGCTGTGTTTTTCAGTGGAAACAGGCTGCTGAGTCCCCTTTTTAATATTGCCTCTCAACCACAGAACATGACAGTAAGGGCTTTTCCATGAATAATTCATATTATTGGAGTGAGATTGAAATTATTTGCATTTGATTTTATGTGAAAACTCATTTTAAACATCACCATGTTTCTCTACTTTTTTCTTCAGGGAGCCTTCCTACCCACAATGCCTGAAGACAATACCAGTGAGGCCCGGCAGTGGCTCACTGGAGAGAAAAACCTGCAGATGTACTGTGAGTGTGTCTTGTGTATGAAGTGAAAATAAAAATATTTCTTTAAATGTTGGGCTGGGAACCGGTCTGACTAAGAACCGGTTCTGTTTTTTGAAAAGATCCGGAACCTAGAGCAATTTCTAAGTTTCGGCTCCAAAACATTTCTGGTGTGACACATGACCAAGTGCTGTGAGCAGCCTTGTGCTGGTGTTCTGATGATTCTGTGTTTCCCGGAAAGGATGTTACAAACTGAATAAGAGAAACGCAGCCCTGTCTCTTTAATTACTGAGCACATTGTTTCCAATGAAGCGCATTCCACAGACACATTGGGCGGCATCGTGTCTTTGATTGCCAAACACATGTTTCCCACGACTGTATGCGGACTTGCGCCTTTGATAACTTTGCAGTGTGCACTTGTGCACTTAGTATACTTGCCACTAAGTAACATTATATTTGTTCAATTTTTTTAATAGCTGTTTAATGATTTTAATGGAATCGGAACTGGAACCTTTACGTGGAACCGGAACCTGAAAATTTCTAACGATTCCCAACCCTACTTAAATGCAACCTGTCTAACAGATTTTGTCTTTTCTTCCTGCTTTGCAGTGTGTTATAATGGTCATGCATGCTTTGTGGGAGAGGTGAGATGTATTTTCTTTCACTTTTATTTGAATGAACTGGTTCTGTTGTCTGGGAAATTAATAACAATTATTTAATTTTCTCCATTTTTTTTTAGTGTGGCAAACCAACGGCTTTGTCAAATTGTGCCACTTGTGGAGTCCTTATAGGAGGCGAGAATCATAAACCAGTTGAAGGCTTTATTCAAGCTCATGGAATCCCTGACCTGACACGACCTGGACATATACTGGGACATGCTGAAAACCGGTCTGAAGCCCCGAACAGGAATCTCACTTTAGCACAGTCCTGTGTCCTCCGTCTCTGTCTGCACCTTGCCATGTTGCAAGGAGCCATTCACCACCGACAGGTAAAAGAGTTTGAAGGAACCCTGAAAGCTCACTTAATACCTGCTGATAAATGTTTAATGTTGCATGCCAACGCCCTTTGTCTACATAATGAAAACTACTGCAAATTAACTAGTTGGCCACTAGTATTAGAGAATAAAAACACTGTTTTCTAAATCCTTTGGTTCTCCACAGGGAATCAGAAATATGATCCTTCCAAATGTGAATAATGTCTATGAGTTCCTCTGGCAACATCTTGAGAAGGACATGGAGGTTCTTGGGAAGACTTTAGATCGTAACTCTGATGACTCTGCCGTAATAATTCATCTTATCTTCAGCCAGTTTCTACAGACCACCTCAGGTATCTTTTAATCTTGACTATAGATAAACCTACTTATATAATAGTTACAAAGAAGAGCATAACGTGAGCAAAATTCATTGTTTTTTGTGTATTTATTGTAGTATTATTTCTATACTTTGTGGTATTAATAAATATTTTGAATTTTATTATCTTTTATTTACAAATTCAGTTTCATATATATCAGTGCTGTCAAATGATTAATCGCATCCAAAATAAAAAAATTAGTTTACATAATATGTGTGTGTACAGTGTTTATTTATTATGTATATATAAATACACACACATATATATTTAGAAATTTTGAATATATATATATTTATATTATTATATTTAATATAATATAATATGTGTTTGTGTGTATATGTGTGTGTGTGTGTATATATATATATATATATATATATATATATATATACATATATGTATATATATATATATATATATATATATATATATATATATATATATATATATATATATATATATATTTTAATGTTGTATTATTTTAATTGTATTAATATTTGTAATATTTTAATATTGAATATTTATATTTTATTATATTTCAGCTTTTCAAGTTACAGAATTGTTATTTGTTATAATTAACATAGCAATAACATAGCAATAATACAGTGAACTAGAAACCCTGTTTGATATTTTCTTTCTTCAGGGGCCGAAATGGATCTATCAACACGCAAGTCCAGGGAGCAGTGGGAGACCACAGTCTGTAAAACTGCCATCAATCCTGTTTTACAGGTCAGTCTTGGTACTGCTGAATATCAGGTATGTGTGAACCATTTGAAAAGAATGGGATACATTTAAACCATTTCTTTGAAAAACACAAATAACCTTAATAAACTAAATAAATAGAGTATAAATACCTACTTTAAAGGCATATATTTACGTCAGTCAACCTAGTCTCTGTTTTCAGGATTTGAACGGGATGTTGGGAAGAGCACAGGATCAGATTGCAGCCGATAATCAACTTTCCAAAAATCCCCTGATGAAGGTGCTGAGAGGAGACCCTCAAAAAATCCTTCATCTCCCCACTAACTGCCCCACCCACCACTCTTCCTTCTGGAGCCCCTCACCTGTCCTAACGGTGGAAAGCTTCTCACAGCAAATAATCCAGGGTCAAGCACCCCTGCTTACCCTTTTTATCAATAAGGTTAGTTCACTGAAGAAAAGAAAATAATAATCCAGGCCCTTGTGTCACCTTACGCAAGTCGCTCACACAGTTTCGTGTTATTTTTAAGCATGTTTCCAAATAATATTCCTGTGTGTTGTGTGTATTTTGTTAGGTGCACTGCATAAGACAGCTGAACCATTTGCCGGCTCTTGCTGCTTTGTTGTCTGATCTTATGAAAGTGCTTCCTCCGGCTCTGAGACTCAGACCAACACCATCGCTTCACTGCTGCAATGCATTCCTGCTGGTCTGTCATACTTATACTCACTAGAGGAGGGAGCTAGGTGCTTGATATATTGATGGATTTTTGCATTTAATATTACTGTACTCCATTTTGTGTTCGAAAACAGGCCATCAGAAGAAATTATTGTCAGAAAGAGTGGAGATCTTCATGAAGGTGTGGAACCAACTCAGAATGGAAATATCCAATAATGGTGAGCTGTGAGTGTTTTACACATGGAATTTGCAAGACGTAAAACTTGCATTGCATTCAGTATTTATCATTATGTATTTCCTGTGAGTCAAACCCATGATAATTATTAAACTGGCCGTTATAAGATAATAAATTGACAATATTTAAAATTCTATACTATTTTGTTTAAAGCTGCAGTCCATAAATTTGGCTTTATGGACGACAGATTACAGTCTAATCTCTAATTGTTATACCATTCAAATTTCATATAAAGAAATTATTTTATGCCAAAATACAACTTCTTCTTCTTTAGAACTGGTTCTCTTTAAAGTACAAGTTCTTTAGTACTTGTGTAAGCCCACATGGGCTATCTGTAATTAGAGGCACATTTAAAACTGGAATATAATCTAATATCATTCACATGTGTTTCACAAACACATAAATCTTTCTGGATTACAATGCACCATTAAAATTAGTTTTTAAAATAAAAAATTGTTTTGAACACTGGCTGGTTATGTACTTGCTCAAAAATTGATTTCGAGTCATTTTTAACCAAGAAAAAGTTACTGCATCTTTAAATAAAACCCTCTTAAAACTTTTAAATGCAACAAGTGAGTCTAGGCATCATTACATATAAGTAATGATATTGTTTCGTTATTTTAGCTTCTTTGGGTTTGGATCCTACACTTTATGAAAAAGAAATAACTAGAGAAAGCTCTGGGCAGTTTCTCTCCTTGAGTCGTCATGGGCCAGGGTCATGTCTCCACGCAATCATAGATCTCCTGTCTGAGACCCACAACAGTCTTGTGCGAGAAGCCAGGAAACTCTGTCACCTGGAAGACAGGTGTGTATTTAAGAAGGATTGTGCACACATCTGGTTTGTTCAAACTTTTGGACTTTTTAAGACTTGTAATGTTTTTGTTGCTCGTCTCTCATGCTCGCCAAGGTTGAATTTATTTTATCAAAAATACAGTAATATTGTGAAATATTATAACAATTTAAAATGGCTAATTTCCATTTTATTATATTTTATAATGTCGTTTTTTCCTGTGATGTCAGCTGAATTTTCAGCATCATTACTCTAGTCTTCAGTGTCACATGATACTTCGGATATCATTTACATTTTTATGTTTCTTATTAATGCATGCCATTTGCATTTCCTCTTACAGTGACTATAAAGTGCCACTGGCAGAGCTGTCTGAGAGCCAACTTGCCCTGTGTCACCCAGAAAAAGAGTTGCTTCCTCTGGTGTTAGCTAACTGCCATTACACACTAGAGAAGGGTCAGCAAACAGTGAGCTCGTATGATCATGAGGCTATTGAGAGAGAACTCAGCAGAAGATTTTTTGCAGGCAAACCACGCATTCAAACAGTGAGTCTACACATTTTAAAACTTTTTCATTCTAACGTTAATTATATGACCAGATTTATTGGTTGCTAAAAACTGAGAATTCCATGCAGGACACTGATAAATATCTGAGAAGACAACATCAGAATTTTATAGAAGTCCTCAATGAGGTCAGAGCCAAAATACCTCAGGTAATTTTCTTCAGTCTCTGTGCTTCGTTCAGTTTTCTAAAAACAGTAGGCCTCAGCAGAGTAATGCCTCTGGGTTAATGGTGACATACTGTAGAAATATAAGAATATATAATTATATAAATATACTATAATTATAAATATGTATTTGTTCAATAGTTAAGGAAGCTTATTTTTTTCCTATATGATTTACAGGAACCACTCAAGGCCTCTGTGCTCAGTTCTATGAGATCAATGCTACGTTCATTCACCGATGTGTGCGACGCGGTTTATACTGTGGAGATTGGGCTTCGTTTCCTTGGTAAAACTGGTGGACACCCACAAGATCTTCTTCTGTCCTATCTGACAGTTTCCTTGAAAATGGACCAACACATCTCAAGCACCGTAGCTGAGGTGAGACATGCGTTTAAAGTACTAACTCAAAGGAAATGTAACCAAGCAGGTATTTTGCCACGTCTCAGCGTGTATAATCTATCTGCTCCTGTTATTTGATTCCACACATCTTGGTTTCAGGCTTTAAAAGAGAACCGGATTAGTCAGTGCACAGCCACCTGGCAGCTCCTTACCTGCTGGAAGAGTGAACAGATGATGAGAAAAGGACAGGTAATTTGACATTCAGCTTTTGTGACTAGTACTGAACTGTATATCATTAATACCAATTACATAATATTTTTCATCTAAGCTATGAAGTAATTACATTCCAATTTCTCGTATTTGTTTTCTTCTGCTGTCCCTAGACAATAGGAAGCATGTTTCAACATAAGCATTTAATATATATATAAATAATCTTTTGAACTTTCAAATACAAATAATAAGCACTCTAAATTTCTGCATGGTAGTGTATGCATGAATAACTTAAAACAGATTAAATTTTTTCACTTTGCATTCATTGTACAGACAGCTGATTTCTAATTCCCTCCTTCTGCTCAGTTATTTAGCCTGTCACTAAACTGACCCCATTACTGCTAACCTCTACTGACCTCCTTTGATTGACCCTAAACAAAAGAGAGAGTGGACGTACAAGGGTTGTAAATCCAAGGGAAAGTGTTAGTCAGAGTGTGCCAAGTTTTAACAATAGAGTGTGTGCCATCAACAGTTTTAACCCAGACTTTTGTGAATAGCTGGACAATATTACTTAGTTAAACAATGCTTTGAGACATTTAAGCTTCATTCTGGAACATATTCATGATGTTTGAATCCTTATTGTACAGGTATATTACGATTTCTGTAATTTACTTTAAATCTTCCAATGCACAATTTTGCAGGATCCATTCCATCGACTGTCTGAAGAGTTCAGAGATAAACTGACTTCTGTGGAAAGAAAGCAATTAAAGGTTTTCCTTGGGCTCACAGATACTGAGATTTTTTCTTTGGAGCTACATGAGATCCTTCAGCTTAAGACCAACAGCACCGTTGAAGAAGGCTTTGCGCCACATTGGGAGTAAGAATTTATCTTATTTTACACATTTTCATATTATACTTCTGGACCCACCATTTGTGAGGTTTTGATGAGGTAAACTGGCCACAAAAGGCCAGTGAGCCTGAATATTTTTCACAGATGTGAGACATTTGTAAATATTATATGGGATACAGTGTGATGTGAGCCAGTTATTATTACAAAAGACTTTCAAACCTTCACAGGATGATTAGCTAAACAAAATGTATTTGTAATATTAAAACACAGAGTTATATGACAAACATTGTACAAAAACTTTGTGCAAAGTTCTAGAGAAAACTGTATAATAATGCATTTTAAAAATTGAATTACTGAAACAAATAGGCTAACTTTAGAAAACTGGCTTTGTGATTTCTGAATGTTGTACACTTAAATGCCATTGTTCAGGGTAATTATTCTCAAAATAAAAAGTCAGGAAATGTTCTAGCACCCAAAGCAAATGCTTCTAAAAAGATCCTTTAGTATTCACTGCCAAATATTGCAACACAAAGAGACATAAGTTTTTCCTCTGAACGGCCACTTTCAATCACAACAATGCAAGCTTCCCAAACCTACTCATTCCCTGGAGACCTGTGGGCTTATAGACCCAAGAGAGGCACACTTTGACCCCTCCAGGCTCCCATCTGTCAGTGTGCCCTGCTCTAGTCACCTACTGAGCAGGCAGCTGGTCGGAATGAAAAGGAATGCGTGTGCTGAGAACAATAGAATCCAATGCTAACTGTTGATCTTAAACCACACCACTGAACACCCCTCCTCCTTTCTCTTTCTGTGATTCACAACATAGCATCAGGTCCACAATGGAATCCCATTTGGAGGAGAAGAACATCATATCTTTTCCTGGTTTAGATCATCTTCCAGAGGAAATCACTTTGGCTAAAGCAGCAGAAATCTGGAGGCTGGCGGTGGAGTTCAAACACTGAAAAGTTCTTCTGAAAGGGTCAAACCAAAATTAATGACAAATGTGAAAAGATCTGGACTGCTGTGATTTTTTTGGTCAGATGTTGCTTGCTTTTGTCACGTCTGTTGTACAGGACAGATTTATGACTCATTCCTACACTCCAAGTCTTTCTTTTCAATATATTGTTAAACCAGTTTATTAAAATAATCTGTTTTTACTCTTTAGAACTTTGAATATGATTTTATACTGTTGAGCGCTTTGAATCAGGGAAAAATAATTCATTCAATTACTGTATTGCTGTAACCTTATGCTCCACGCTATTAATCAGGGCCAACTAAAGTTGTATTATTAATCAACAGTGCGTTTACAGAGTGATATTTTTTTTGTATTCACATATGAAAAAATGTGTTCTTTTTTTATTAATATATATATTAATATATAAATATTTCGTTGTATTTTATCAAACAAATTATAATAATGATATATATAAAATACAACGTTGAGTAAGTAAAATAACTTTTGCCATCTTTAATGTCTATATTTGTTCGTTAATTAGTTTGTCACCTTTAAAACACCCTCACACAAGAAGTCGTCTTAAATTATTATTAATCACAGACGCCACATCTGCCGCTGGTGCAGCACGCCTACCAACCTTGCCTTTTCGTCACGCCTCTTTCAGCTATCAGTTAAAAGACACACCAAAGCAGCCAATCAGATCACTAGAATGCTCCGCCATCCACCAATCAAAACTTTCAATGGGCGGAGTTCCTGTATGTTTTCTGGTTGCCAATGAGAAGATGTTGCGCTGTGGAGTTGGAGACAGATGAGTAATCACTGTCAGACGCTCCGAACGCAAATAACGTAGTTCTTATTTGGATACATTCTGTTTCTTCAACTGATGTGGACAATTTAGTGAAGGTAAGCAATGCATTGACAGTTTAATCCTGCTGTATTCGTCGTGTTTATCATGTGACGCTAGTAAGAAGTGGTGCAAGAAAGGCTGTTTCGCCATAGCTGAACCAATGTATTGCAATCCTTTGATATCGAACACAGTAACAATGCAGTTAAACATCTTTGTTTATATTTTGCATGTTTCTCAAAGTCAGTGTATTGTGTACTGACCCTCATCAGTTTTGTGCCGATGCCGAAGGAGGCCTTTGATGTTAAATGTCTTTGTTTTTGCATGTTTGAACTGTAGATTATTATCATGATTGGATTTGGTTACATTAAGGATTTATTTATATGTTCATTTGAATGTTTATTATTTTCAGTATACTTGGAGAATGTTGTAAACTATTTAGGTAACCCTAAAAGTGTTTGGAAATTTGATATATGATAGAAAGTGTATATGCATTGAATTTGTTACCATAGAAACACACCTACTTGTGGCGTTCAACAGCATCTTTTACAGTATTTTGTTGACAGAAAAAACTGCCTGCCATTAATTACCGTTTTATCCCTGCTTGATCCAGAGATGGAAAATCTAGAAATATAATGGAGATGGCAATGGAACACTGGGGCTGGGAAATCTGGTTATGCTCAGCTGTAAAATATTTCATCAGTGTAGATATACAAAGTTTTGTTTAAATACTTATTTGGTAATGTCTAAAAAATTAGAAAGATCATGGAAATTCATTGGTCACAAAGTTTTGGGAATCCTGACAAGAGCATCCCTGTGGTGGTTGTATCTTGATTTTTTTATTATTATTTTTTTTTATGACTGAATCCTCTTCTGTGTCCATCGGTTTAAGATGCATACGACTCGCAGTCCATCCGCATCCGTCCAGACAGGGGCAGCTGGAGACGCTCTGGACCTCAGCCTGACCGGCTCTCAGCTCACAATGGGCCGCAGACCCAGCAGCGCTTCACCTGGAAAACACTTCTCTCGATCCATCTCTGTGTCTGTGGCCAGTGATGGCCGGGGGAAGCGAAACACACTGGTGAGTCTGGCTAGAAGATTGTGTAATGATCATGAAGATGGTAGTTAGTGTCCCTTGTATAAGCACTTTATACTTTATTAATGAGATAACCATGTAAATTAAAGCACAACACTGGACTATTTACACCAGCATCTCCACTTGGAGACTTGCATTTGTCATAAAGGCAACTTTTCTGATATGCATGTTGTTGTCTTTGCCTTTTGAGACTCAATTATTAAGAATTAGACAAATGCAAAATAGGATATTTCACATCTTAGCTCTCATTATACTAACTCCATTCTTTCTTTGTTTAAAGTAAATTAAATTCGGTCATTACTTAAATTTTTTTGTGGAACAATGTAGTTTTTGAAGCTTTGGAATGTCTGAAGCCTTACAGTGACTTGGTGTAAGAACAGACAAATTAATAAAAGCCGTTTATTGTGCAGTTTGGAGATCAATAACATCAAATTGCATTGGTTATCTCTGAACTCAATGTCATAACTGTAGGCCTAGTATTGTGACTACTTTGCACTCTCTGTTGTTGGCAGGCTGATGCTGGATTGGGAAGCTCACGAGCAATTAAGAACCTGCGTCGGTCAAACAGCACCACGCAGGTGAACCAGCAGGCCAACACAAGCCTCAGGTACAGAACCATCTGGCATTCCTTTGCATGCCATTTTGAAAGTTTGTCTCTTTTGGTGTTGATGCTGGTGAATCATACAAAACTTATAAAGATCAGATCCAGCTGACCTAAATAAATATAATAAAATGTAATCTAAATTGTTTGATCAAATTAATTCTGTTTTAGTATATGTTTAGAATTTTCTTAATTTAATTATTTTAATAATAATTAAATGGTTTCTTCTCGATTCTCATTAACGTCAATTTTGTAAACATTCTTATATAATATTTAATAATAGCTATTTGTTAAATTGTATGGTGTTTGTATGGTATTGTGTACTTTCTGTAGTTTATGCTGATTTACATTATAAAAAGCATTGTATTATAATATTTATTTACCATAATACGGTTTAAAATACTTTATTAGATTTTGAGAATCTAATGGGGACAAACACAAACATAAGATGTTTACATTCATACATATATATAATTTTTAATCAGAATATATTAAAATAATTACAAGAAATGCTGTATATGTTTATATTATAGTAATAATAATAAATAGTTTTTTTTGTTTTTGTTTTTTTTGGCAATACAGTAAAGAGAATTTGAGAGGAAAACCTGTTGAATTATAATTAAAATACTGTTCCATTGATCGGATCAAATCTCAGTCCTAAATGGAACTATTTTAAACCTGGTTCTATATGGTCTTTTTGTAAAAAATTAATTCTAATTTCTTGCATTTATTTTTTTTGAGAAAAAGGATATGCTTTTGTGAGATTCACCCATCAACATGTGCCAGCTGTCCTATTCAGACTTTGAGAATGGACTGTCCCCAAGGGATGCGAGTGAGAGGTTAGCTGAAAACTAAAGTAAAATAATGATGGCATGTTTGCGCGTGTACATGTCTTGTACACATGCCTGCATGCACTCACTTCACCCAAGCTGTGGTATGTCTGGATGATCACCTCCTAAACTTAAAATTTGGGGGGTTTATACCCTTAAAGCAGCAACAGCTGGGGGTTGAGTGATTTGGGGTTTCCCCAGACAATAGCTATTGTAGCCTGACGGCTGCAGCACATGCCAAGCAAGAGGGGGCTGGGTTCAGCTTTGTCAAAAGAGGAGCCAGGGTCTCCGGTTTCACTCGAATGAGGACTCGGTGAAAGGAGAAGTGTGCACGCTGAAATTCTTTTGTCCGGCAGCTGCCAGTTCTGCCCTCCCATCCCACTGCATCCTGGGATGCCACAAGGGGGTTTAAATGAAGGAACGACCTAATGCCCCTCCCCCCTTCCCTTGTGCTTAATAACTGTCGTTCCGTGACCTCTCTTCCCTTCTGAGTTACTTAAAAAGAGGTAATGTGTAGTTTCTTGAATTGCTTTACAGCAGACCAGCTGACTCTAGGCACCGCTTACACCCCCAAAACACTCACATATACATACTGAAGTTGCTAGCACAGATGCCAGAGGGTCAGACGTAGGGGTAAGCGTCATGTTAAACTTTTTATGCAATTTATATGCAGAGGGATGTGATTGCCATATGCCTATGGACATCTGCCCCTTTAAAATCAGCCTCTGCTGAAGCATTCCTCTGCTGTGAACCCAGTGCAGCTGCTGTCACCTCCGAAAAGGAAACCTTTTTTTTTTTTTTTATATATATGCTCATCTGATACGTTTAGCCTAAATAGTCTGGTTGTTTTTACTGGAGGTAGATTTGCAGCTATTTTTGTTTTAAAGAAGGGAAACATAGACTAGATGTTCCTAATATTTCTCAACTGCATTTGAACAAACGTCTCAAGTATTTATTTATTAATGCTATATTTTTTTCTTTCCATAAGTTTTACTTTTTTTTTTTTTTTTTTTGGATTAATACCGTTCAAAGGGTTGGGGTCAGTATGTTTGTTGTGTGTGTGTGTGTGTGTGTGTGTACTTTTATTCAGCAAGAATGCATTACATTGATCAAAGGAAACATTTTATAAAGTTACAAACAAATAAATAGATAAATACATTTTTAAACGAATGCTGTCTTTTGAACTATTTTTAAAAGGATCTTGAAAATTATGTCATAAATAAGTTAACTATATCTATCATTAAAAAGTTTATAAGAAGAAATGCTACTTTTGGACCAAATCAGCACATTAAAATGATTTCAGAAGGAAAATTCTGGAGTACTGGAGACTGGAGTAATGATGCTGAACATTTAGCTTTGCCGTCACAGAATTAATTATATGAATAATAACAATACATTTTAAAAATCTTTCAGACCCCAAGCCTAACTAAGTGAAATCACTTAAAGAGTTTAGAATAATTTTGCCAGAATAAAAAAAAAAAAAGATAATATGTTAATGAAATATAAACTTGTTTGTTTGATGGCCTTTATTGTATTTGTTATACTATATATTTTATTATATATATTTATTATATACAATAAATTATTATTGTTTTTGCAATTAAAATATCCTAAGATGCTGACATGGCATTAAATAAATATATACTACTACTACTTGAATGATGTCCGAGGTATTATTGGTCTAGTCTTGTGTTTATATGTTTCTGGTGTGTGTTTAGTGTGTAATACTCTGACCTTTCAGTCTTTCCTTCCTTCCCGTCTTTCTCTCTCTGCGTCTGATTGCAGTGAAGGCCACACAGAAGACTTCCTGGCTCTGTTCAACAGCAGCTCTGATGGACGTAGAAAACTAGCCAGCCTCTCCAAGACGTCCAAAGACCATACTACTTGGAACATCCTGGTAATGTCCAACTCCTCTTCACTTTATTTTATTATACTTGTAAATTATATGTAGGGCACTATGATAACTCTTTGTAAGGATAATTTGCCCACTTGATTGTGCTATTAAAAATAGCTTTAACTTAAGAGTACAGGATGCCCTAACACAGTGCTAAGATGTTTTTGCTTGATCTCGGTTTAAACCGATGTCTTGCTTCCAGGATGACCAGCCGAGAGCATTTCCTGTGCCCAGCAGCTCTCACAGTACCTGCAGTATGGATTCTCCTACAGGCATGAAGAAGAGGGAAGCCGGCGTCTCTCTGGCTGCCAACTTCACTGCCAACAACAGGTGGGAAGCCATTTTCTCCTACGGCTTAGGCCCTACTGTGTCCTAATGGGTAGCTTCCAAACTATGTTGCTGCCATGAGAACAGTGTCAGGGGAGACCGATTCACTTTAAGCCTTTTCTGTTCTTGTCAGTCAAAGCATTAGTCTGCTGTAGGGAGGAGAGCTGGCGCTAGATTCCTTTCAGTTTTATGGCTTTAAAATATACACCACCAGTCAAACGTTTTGAGACACTTGACTAAATTCCTGTGTCTCACGATTTTAAGAAGAATATGTGTGTGTGTGTTCATGTGTGTGTTTTGTAAAAAATATATATATGAATATCTAGAATGTCTTTGCATTGACTTTCAGGAGCAATAAAGCAGCTGTGGGTAACTCTGTGACCACCATCCTCCATAATAACCACTCAGAGAAGCCCCTCACTCCAAAGAGCTCCAATCAGAAACCCTCCTTCAAGTAGGTTCATTATGACGCTGAATGATTACACAGCTGTGTGAAGTAAACTTAGACACAAGTCTTCTAAATAAAGCTCTATTTTGCTTGAGTCTGCTGTTTCCAGGCCTGCACATTTACAGTATTCGCCCACTCTCTGTTTTTACAGTAACATAATCAAAGCCACCGTAAATGATGACGTGGCTCTGGATGTAAGCTGTTCTCTTACTAAGTCTCAGAAGAACTTCTCCTCTGCGTCATCAAGCTCCAACAACAACGCCCCCCGAAGCCCCCGAAGCCCAGGTCAGCCACGCAGACGAGAGGTGACCGAAGAGGAGGCCGAAAGGTCAGCAGTTTTCCAGCCCTCTGTTGTTCCCCACTAGTCGTGGTCATCTCTTTGCAAATGTTTGATTGACTTTTGAGACATTTCAAACTGTTTCTAAATGGCCTTTGTATATGGTTAAATGTTTACAATTTTGTTTTTTTTTACAGATATATTCAGCAGGTGAACCATGCTGCTATTACCATCCAGCGATGGTATCGTCGCCGAGCCAATGAGAATACAATCAAACACCTCCTCGCATCCAAAAAGAAGGTAATGTATTTCACCTAAGGAGGACTTAAATATTTAATCATAAAATATAACGTAATGTATTTATTTCGAATACATAACTGTTTTTGAATGCCCTTCGATGTAGAAAGATTATTTTTGCTTCCAGTTGATGTAGTTACAGTATCTACCAGCATAGGCTGCATATTGTTATTGTCTGTTAAAAGGTATAGCTCCCATGCTTATGGGTGATTTGGTGTGTTTTTCATAGGAGAGGGAGCAGAGAGCAGAGGAGGAGAAAACCACTGAAGCAATGAAGAAGAAAGAAGATGATCGAAAGCGCATCAGGGAAGAGAAGGCTCGTCTGGCTCGACTTACCGCCATTCAGGTATAATAGGGATCAGAACTTGTATACAGAACTAATATACACTATGGGTAAAACATTTGGGGTCAGTAATGTATTATGTTTTTAAAGAAGGCAATACTTAAAAAAAAAAAAAAAAAAAAAAAAAAAAAGTAAAAAACTGTTGTGAGCATCAAATCAAATGATTTCACATGAATAAATTACATTTTAAAATATATTTATTCAAAAAATCTGTTATTTTGAATTGTAGTAAATAAATGCAGCACTGATAAGCATGAGATTTTTTTTTTTTCTTAAAAAAACCCCCTACTAACCCTAAACATTTGAACGGTTGTATATTTTGCACTGCTGTTGTAGTTTGTGTTGGCATTGTTTTCTGACTGGTGCATCATTGTGCATCCAAAACAGGAGCTTCAGCAGAAAAGAGCCCAGCGTGCTGCAGAGGTACAGCAGATCGCAGAGGAGGAGGTAGAGGCACTAAAACACGCTGGGAAAGTGGGGCGTAAAAAGCTCACCAAGAGTTCTCCCACTTCTCCCACTGACGTCAAGGCTAAGAACACAGGTATGCACTGTTCTGGTTCTCTGATCAAATCATACAGCGGTTACATTTCACCCCTGAAGTCATAAAAATCCATGTTGATTAGTCACAAAGGTTGGCATTTGTTCTTCAGATTCTAATATGAACGTGGTGCCTGATCCGGATGATGCGACGAATCTAAGGGCTGCGTCACCCGCAGGCTCTATATGCAGAGGATCTCAATGTTCTCAGGTAGCGTCTTGCAACAAACCATTTGTGAAAAAAAGAAAAATACTTTTTTTCTCATTACATCACTTAATTCCATCAGGAGATCCTCCAGAGGTCTGTGAGCATGGAGGATCAGCGGCAGGGGGCGTCATCGAGTAGAGCGCAGTCAAAAACCACTCTGAATGACTTGCTGGACACACTGAAGCTCTTAGAAGAGGAACCAGAGAGACTGTCAGAGCCCAAGAGCTACAGGAAGGACAAGTATTCATGGATTGATGAGGTGATTGACTTATCTTAGTATATACAGTTCTGTATATACACTACCATTTCTTATGCTCACCAATGCTGCATTTATACAGTAATATTACCGTATTTTTCAGACTATAAGTCGCACCTGAGTATAAGTAGCATCAGTCCAAAAATACGTCATGATGTGGAAAAAAACGTAAGTCGCACTGGAGTATAAGTCACATTTATTTAGAACCAAGCAACAAGAGAAAACATCACCGTCTACAGCCACGAGAGGGCGCTCTATGTTTTCAGTGGTAGACTACAGGAGCACTGAGCAGCATAGAGCGCCCTCTCGCGGCTAGAGACGGTAATGTCTTCTCTTGGTTCATTTCTCTCGGTTCATGTCCAATTAATTTTGATAAATAAGTCGCACCTGACTATAAGTCGCAGGACCAGCCAAACTATGAAAAAAAAGTGTGACTTATAGTCCGGAAAATACGGTATATAAAATATGATTACAGTTTAAAATAACTGTTTTCTAGTTTAATATATTTTAAAATAATCTATTCCTTTGCTGGCAAAGCTGAATTTTCAGCAGACGTTTCTACAGTTTGCAATGTCACATGATCTTTCAGAAATAACATTTCTTATTATTTGAAATTGTGGAAACGGATACGTTTTCTTTTAGGATAAAGGAATTTATCCTTGCTGAATATATATATTTATTTTATGGTTGGATAACTTTCACATGCATTTTATTTTTTCAGGATGGAGATTCTAACTCCCTGACTACAGATAATGTGGAACGGCACAGGCAGCTGAGTCAGACTCCAGCTCTACCAGACGGGGGCGCTCTGCTCTCAGAAGCCAAACTGCAGAGCATTATGAGCTTTCTGGATGAGATGGAGAAGTCCGAGCAGGAGAGACCACGCTCCGTCACCTCTGGATCACACAGAGAGGTAAGCACATCTGAACTGAACATATGAAGCTAGGTTTTTATGATGTATCAGCACTGAATGTTATATTCATGTGTAGGTGGTGTTGTCAGAGGAAGATCTAGCAGTTGTGGAACAAGCCTCAGCCACAGCTGCTGAGGTCACTGGCTCTATGATGAGGCTCAAACTGGAGTTGGATGAGAAAAAACGCACAGTCAATATGCTGCAGACAGCACTGGTAAAACAAACAAAACTCTCTACACATTCAACCTCCAATGATGTTGCATAGGTTTATGTGCAATATGCAACAGATGATACATGAATAGTGCTGTCTGAGACTGATATAAAGGTGAATGTGTGTCTGTAGACCCAGCAGAGGGAGCTGACAATCCGGCATGTGAAGGAGACTGAGAAAGAGCTTAATCATACCTTTCAGTTACAGAAGCAGCAGTATGAAGCTACGATACAGAGACACTTGACGTTTATAGACCAGGTATTGATCTGAACATACTTTAACTGCATAGAAACACCAGATATCAGCAGACAACAACCTATATAGAGTGTTATTTGATATTTTTGTCTTAAAAAGCTTTCCTAGTTTATGCAGATTATAAAATTACATTTTAAAATAGTAAAAAAATTAAGTAATTTTGTATTATAATAATATTTCACATTTTAAATAACATCTCAAACACCCCAAACATTTGAATATGTGTGTGTGTGTGTGTGTGTGTGTGTGTGTACATATTCATTAAGATATTTATCAAGGCTGCATTTATTTGATTGAAACTTCAGTAATATTGTGAAATATTTTTGCAATTTAAAACAATGTTTTCTGTTTTAATATTCTTTAAAATTTAATTTATACCTGTGATGCAAACTGGATTTTCATCAACCATTTTGTCTTCGTGACGCATGATCCTTCAGAAATCATTGTAATTTATTCTAGCATTTTTTTTTTCTTAATTTATACTTCTATTCAGCAAGGGGAAAAAAGTTACATTTGAAAAATAAAAAACAAAAAGTCAGTGTGCATTTTTATTCATTACTTTTTATTCCACAAAAGAATCCTGAAAAGTATCACAGGTTCCAAAAAAAAAGCAGCACAACTGTTCCAACATTTGTATATTTTTTAAGTATATTAAAATAGAAAACCGTTATTTTAAATTGCAATAATATCTCACATTATTACTGTGTTTTCTGTATTTTTTAGCAAATAAATGCAGCTTTGATAAGCATAAGAAACTTTTTTTTTTTTTTTAACAATAAAAATCCTACTCACCCCAAATGTTTTAATGGTAGTGTATGTCTAACTAGTAGATGAGTTTGTACATATATTAATGTGTCTCTCTCTTTGTCTCTCAGCTGATTGATGACAAAAAGGCCCTGAGCGAACGTTGTGAGGAAGTAGTGGGAGAACTCAAGCAGGTGGATCAGAAATACACCAAGAAGATCGCTCAGATGCAGGAGCAACATGAGATGGTGAGTTCAGTTTATTCATGGTTTGAGATGCTTGTGTTGTGGTGATATGATTGAGGAGGTCTGAGCAAAATTGTTGCAACAACTTTGGCCACAAGGGGGGGATCAAGCTTTAAATATCTGCTTTAAGTGTATTAAAGCCTGTGTAGCGATTGTGTGTTGGTTTCTACAGTACAGAAATAGGGTAACACTTTAGAATAAGGTTCCATTAGTTAATGTTAGTTAATGTATTAATTAACATGAACAAACAATGAATAATACATTTATTACTGTATTTATTCATCTTCGTTAATGTTAGTTAATGAAAATACAGTTATTCATTGTTAGTTCATGGTAATTCACAGTGCATTAACTAATGTTAACAAGCACAACTTTTGATTTAAATAATGCAGTGGTAAATGTTGAAATTAACATGAACTAAGACTTATAAATGCTGTAGAAGGATTGTTCTTGCTTAGTTCATGTTAACGAAAGTAGTTAACTAACATTAACTAATGGAACCTTATTCTAAAGTGTTACCCAGAAATAGTTTTCACTGGTTTGTGGTTTTCTCTGCTGCTGTCATTTACTGTATCTTTGCACATAAGCTTGAGTATGTGCAAAGTAACATCAAGTGCATGCTCACGTGCCGTGTTGCATTGCCACTGCTAACTGTTTCTATCTTTCTGCATTTGTTGTGTGTTTCTCTCGATATCTTTCCTTCTGTCTGCCTGTAGGTGTGGCAAATTCTGGGTCCCATGTGTGAGGTAACTCTTTTTCTATCTAACCCCTCATCACTCCCATGTTCTGTCATTTCCATTCTTTTATTCCTCTCTTATCTAACTCTGACTCACAGACTTTCCGTTTTTGCTTGGAGCCATTGACCTTGCATGTTTTTTTTTGTTTTTTTTTAACCTCAAGGAAGTAGCCTGCTGGCTTTTGATGATTTACTGTAATAGCAAGAGTATTTCCAAGTTAGTCAAACTGCTGTAGGATGTTAAATTGGATGTTTATTAGTACTTATAAAGCACATTCTGCATGACCATGTTCTGCATCCCTAATCCTATCCAATACCTACAATTAAAAACTATCTTACTAACTGTTAATAAGCAACAAATTAAGAGTTTACTGAGGCAGAAGTCATAGTCAATAGTTTGTTAATAGCAAGAATTGGATAAAGTGTGACCAAAAATTTGACAGAGAGCCATGGGTCGATATTACATTTAACTATACCGTATTACTATATACATATATATAATTTTTTTGTTTTATTTTATCAAATTGACTTAAATTCTATTCATTTTAATGCAGAAATCCAACAAAAAGTTTTATCATTTAAGATTCAAATGGTTTTGTTTTTCAGTCAAAGCTATCCTGTGACTTTGGACTTAGATTTATGATAGATTTATGGTGTTTTTGTATCTTTTTAAAGGTGCTGTATGTAGGATTTTGACTATACTAAAAAATAAAAATGCCATAACATGTTTCTTAAATATCTGCAAACATATTAAGTTAACATACTTGTTTATCTGAAAAACAATGCTATAGTCAGTTATTCTCCTTTGAAAATGTGGAAAATGTCGGTCTTTGTTTTGGTTTGTGAAACCCGCCCACTACCAGTTTACCCAGTTGTATTTCAGCACCACGTGTTGCCAGTTGGTGGAAAACACAGCTTATTTAATTTCATTCATCATCATCAAGTGCGCACCTTCCTGTTGTTGTCATCAATCTGACAACCTGAGTGTGTCAAGTCTGAGGAGGAGGGGCCGGGTAAAAAAAATAAAACTCTCCAATATTTTGCAATACCTAGTTCAACCACTCGGTTTCAATCCTACACACAGCATCTTTGAAAACTAGAAACCATAACACTGTAATTAGACTGTGAACGTGGCCAGTGAATTCTGCACATTTTCTTCTTCTGTGTTATATTAAAACACAAAATCTAAGTTTGGAATAAAATTGATTTTGTGTAAATGACAACAAATTTCCACTTTTATGTAAATATTCCTTTACAGTAACCATTTAGACATCGTGTCATGCCATGACTGAGGATTTGTCTTTCTGTTTCTGTTTCCTTCTCCACATAGGAGATTAAGAAGCTGAAAGAGTTAATGAGTGCCACAGAAAAGATCCGCCGGGAGAAATGGATTGATGAGAAGACCAAAAAGATCAAGGAGATCACTGTAAAAGGTCAGCAGAGTCTAACATCAAGCGTCTGTTCACGCCAGTGCCACATCTCTCTGATTGGAATCAGATCACCACACCCTTCAACAATATCCATTACAGCCCAGCCTGCCCGGTTCTATAAACCCAGCTGCCAAAATGTGTCATACATTTATGCTTTATATCTGAGGCATTAAGAAAACAATGAAGTGATTTATAATGTAATAACATTCTCCAAAATCCTTTGTTAAATTGCGTAACTGGCTTGTGGTAGCCTACAGTAAATAATGGATAATGTACGCCCCTTAGCTGTTAGAAATTCACTGTAAACCACGTCTTCATGGGGCTTATTTCTTTTATAAAACGGTTATTTTATATAAGTAGTAAGGTTTCACAGAATAAAACAGAACAAGTAAATTGTAATGATATAAATGAAAACCGTATTCTCAGTATTCCTCAAAAACTGTTGTGGTTCCAACAAAGTTATTGCCGAGCAACACACAGAAGAATCAAGGATCGCTACTATCTATTTTATAAATACATAATGAATATAAACAGTAAATATGCAAATATTTTGTAAACCAAAAACTTTCATTTTGGAAGACTGACATCAGAAATCCTAGATTTTCCTTGTGAACTTTTTGGATCCCCTCAGTTCAAACATTGCATCATGGAATAGTGTCAGTAGTATTTTATTATTTTCCTTCTTTGAATTCCATTGGAATTTCTATGATTTATTTCAATGCTTTTGCAAACAATTCTGTGAGTTTTGAATAATGTTAACTGTCTCTTCCTGTATGCTCTCAGGTCTGGAGCCAGAGATTCAGAAGCTCATCACCAAACACAAGCAGGAGCTGAAGAAACTCCGAGTTCTTCATGAGGCAGAGCTGCTTCAGGCAGATGAGAGGGCCGCCCAACGTTACGTCAGACAGACCGAGGAATTACGACAGCAGTTGGAGAGAGAAAGAGATGAACAGTGCCAGAGAGAGAGAGAACTAGCCAAGCAGAGGTACGCACACCCTTACATGCTCACATGTGTCCGGTGCACAGAATCATCTGCTCACAGAATACACATCTGTTCATCCGAGATCAAACCAGTTACAGAGACGGACAGCCAAGATGATGTGTTCACAGAAAACACAAACACGTTCAAACTGTTGGAATGGAAAAAAAGTGTCAGAGGAAGCTGACTAGACACGGTCTTAAAGCTAAATACTGCTTTTGAAAATACACACACAGACACACACACATATTTACTTCGTAATCCCAAAGAGGACTAAAGTGTCTGCTGTTTTAATAGAATCTTTTTTTAGACTAGTCCTACTGTACTATGAACTTTCTATTTTCTGTTGGTGTATTTCCTGTTGAAAGATGAAGCTGAAGTAGGACTTTTTTTTTCTTTCTGGTTTATAACCGTGAACCACCATTTCCCATGTCATTTCACGAACAAAAATTTTGTTTCCTAAAAAAAACTGAATTAATCCATAAAAAACAAAAAAACAAAACCACTATAAACATTTATTATAAACTATAATTGTTAGGTAAAAAAATGCTAAATACATAAATTTAATTAACTTTTAATTTAAACGTGGTCTAGTCAATCTGAACACACCTTACACACTAGCTTTGTCTAATTTGAAAAGTCTCTGATTGATTTGTGGTAGAATTGTGGATTATTCATAGGGGATAATAAAATCAACATGAGTATGTGTGTTTATTTGGTTGTTTGTATGAAAGAAAGCGGGGCAGATGGGAAAGTGTGTCTATGTTTTGTGTGTGCAGGGAAAAAAATAGTATAAACACTAATTTGCACATGCCTGCATTGTTTTTTTCCACTGTTTTACTTTAAGTAAATAAGATAATTGGGACAAACGCATTCCCAAATTGAATGCTGAGTACAAGTTTTCATGTAACCATTGTGTCCTATTCACAAAAATAAGGCAAGATAATGGTTGAAAAGATTATAAGGTAAAAAAAATCCCCCAAATCCAAGTCTTTATTGTTACCAAGATCAATACCAAAATGTACACAAACACACCTCTTGCTCCGTGTTTATAGTTGGTATTATGTGGATAAGGGTTTTGCATTGTCATTGGCTTTTATTTAAGTGGCACAACTAAATTAATCCTTTATATACAATCCTTGTATATAAAACAAGAATGAAGTGTTAATTTCCCATGCATTAAATTTTAAGAAAACATATTCAGTGAAAGTTTGTGTACAACTGAGAAGATAACAGTGTTTGTGTCTCAGGTTTGAGAAACAGCTGCAGGAAGAGGAGAACGCACTGCAGCAGCAGAGGAGACGTCTGTATAAAGAAGTGTCAGAGGAGAAAGAGCGAATCACACAGCTGGCAGCCAGGTCAGGCTCAAAGGTTATTCAAAGGGGATGTGATTTCAATTTTTCCTTTCTCTTTGGAGTGTTACAAGCTCTTGGTGCATAAAGTTGCAAAGACTTAAGTCTCAAATCCAAAGAGATATTCTTTATCAAAGTTAAGACTGCCGTTTAAACACGCCCCCACATGTTTACATCACTTTGTGGAAATATTTGCGTAATGTTCAAATGTTCAAAAGAAAGAAGGCGTGGTTTCAGTAAAACAGTTAGTGTTGAAGCAGCCATGTCTGGGAGATGGAAGGTGTGTTTCTAGGTGAAAGCAAAACACTTTATTTGGCCTTCCGAAAGTAGATGCAGTTAGGAATCTTTAATATTACTAACGAAAGAACGGCAATGCATTTTATAGACAACCGTTTCGTGAACCTTGGAGAGGAGGTAATTCTGACTTTGCTTGTCAACATATTCTGTTACACCAAATACACAAAATAATGATCTTTTAAAAAGGCATCATATGAAACCTTTTAAGGTCAAATTACTGAACAATGTTTCTTGCTAGGAATAGTCTTGGCAAATAATTTCTAAAATAATTAAAGAAGCTTCCATGTGTCTTAATGTTATTATAATTGATATATTTTTTTAAATCCAATGTTTCAGTAAAAACCTAAAAAAATGATTTAGCTTTTCTTTCTTAGCAAACATGTCATAAATCTGAATAACTTAAGTCAGTTGAGTAATAAATGTGAGAAATATTAGATAAATCAAGTCAAATTAATTGTTTGTTTTGTTTTGAGTGTCCAAAAAAAGGGAATAGATGAAAGTTAAGTTTTAACTAAATGGAATTTTGTGTGTGTGTGTGTGTGTGTGTGTGTGTGTGTGTGTGTTATATAGGCAGCATTCTGAGCTTGAGGACTTAAGGAAGCAGTTGGAAGAGAACAGCTCTTTGGCAGCAAGAGCACTGAGAGAAGAGCTGGAGAAGAGCAGAGAAGAGCAGGAGAGACGACATCAGGTAAAACACTTGCACATCTATTCATATTGGTACATACAAATATGTATTAAAGATAATCTCATCATTTTACTTACCCTAATTCTTTGAAAGTGGGTGTGTGTGGTCACTTTTATTGTGTGGAAAAAATCAGTTTTGTAGGTTTGTCATAATTGGTAGGACATGAAGGCAAGTAATAAATGAGAGAACTTGCATTTTGTGGTGAACACTTTCAAGCTGTGTGCATGATTTTCAGAAAATGTGCCACATCAGATAACATGCTTTTGTTGTGTTACTAATACTTTTTGTGAGCAATGCCTAAAAAATACACTGTAAAGAGTCATACAAAGCACTGACAACCAATGAAATGGCATACACACATTAAAATGTGATGCATTCAGTCTTAATAAATGAACTATCAACAAGAACAGGAAGCCAGAAGTAAATGTGTTGCAACTTACTAACCGGTTTTAAAGGTTTCAGGAAATGTCATCTTTTCCTCCTTCCATGCATCATCTAAACCCAGACAGTGTTTTTTTTTTTTCCTTCTTTTTCACTTTGGCTGTCTGTTTAGAGATGTGTACATGTGTTTGATGGTGCAATGATTGCAGAGGTCACATGAAAACATCTTTTTTGTGGTGATATAGAATATGATCTCGTTCTTTTTAATTCTGTTTTTGGCTGTATTTCACATTAGGTTGAAATAAAGGCCCTGAAGGAAAGACTTGAGATTGAGAAACAGACATGGGAAGAAAATTATATGAAAAAAGAGGTACGTGTTTGTGTCTTCACAAGTCTATCAAACAGAAATGAGTTTATATATTTTATCTGGTTCTGTGGATATTTTTGGATTCATATTTTTTATAGTTAATGTTTGCAGTGAGAGAATACATATTTGAGAGGAATTGTTTGTGTGTAAGCACATCTTTGGGCCAAATGTAAATCTAAAATTCTCAGTGTATTACAGTTATGGTCAACTGGGGTTAAATTACACAATCATCATAGTGCTCACTTCTGCTTTCTGAGACTCTCAGATATGAGAGTTATGATTTACACTTCTCTTAAAGTTTTTAAGATTAAATGTTGTAAATGTATACTGTATGGCTTTAAACATCCATAAAGTGATGTAATGTAAAAGTATTATGTTACAAAAGAAATCTGTTTCAAATAAATACTGTTTCTTTGAACTTAATATCTATCAAAGTAAAAAAAATTATCACTGTAGCCACAATATTATTAGGCTTCTCAGCTGTATTCAACATTGATAATGATCAGAAATGTTTCTTGAGCATCAAAAACAGCTGTTTTAAATTGTAATAATATTTTACAGCATTAAAGTTTTTATTCTATTTTTTATTTACTCTATTTAACTAGTATTTTAGCTTTATTATAATCTTATCTATTGTCAGCAAGAGTTAAATGTAGTAACCGAGTAACTTGCTTGCTGTAATTTCTCAGGTTTAGTGTGTTTACACACCTCTGGGTGAAACAAATGTTGTGAAATATCTCTGTATTAACAAAGTCACATGAGGTTTACAACTGCAACTGTATGTAAAGGTAAAAAGTCCCTGTGGTGCTCTCTGAACACTGTGTTTACTCTCTCAGGAAGCATGGCTGCTGAGCAGAGAAAGGGAACTGAAGGAGGAAGTGCGTCGAGGGGAGAGACAAAGAGATCGAGCTGGCCATTCAGAGACTAGAGGAGGAGACTAGAGGGGCAAGAGAGGAGTGTGAGAGAGCATCTGACAACCGGTGTGCTTCCCTTTCCTCTTTGTGTGACCTTTAATGTCTCTGGTGGCACAGAATGTTACAGTTCCTCTCACATGCACTTCTACACATTTCCCTTCTGACCAATTTGCTTGTAGACCATCATGAGTAAAATTATAATAAAAAATGTACTGTATTCTGTAAAATGGTTTATTGTAATTTACACCTTCATCACACAGTATATGAATGGTTTCTGAAAGATCATGTGACACTCAAGACTGGTGTTTAGCTTTGATTTCTTTAGATTTCATTCAAATTTAAATTTTGCATCCTGTTTGCCATCTGTAAACTTTCAGCAGGTTTTGAATAAAACTAATACTTGTGGGCCACATTTGAGCTCTTTCTAGAAAATTAGCACTCTGGGTGTACTGCCATTCACATTTAAGCCCACCCAGCACTGTGTTTTTTTTTTCAAACTGAATGTAAATTCATATGGTATGTGTATGTTTGTATAGGATAAAGCGTTTGAGGGAGAAATACGAGGCTGAGCTCCGAGATCTGGAGCGTTCGGAGCGGGCAGCATTGCAGAAACAGCAGGAGATAAGAGAGAAACACAGTGAGATGGAGACAGAGCTCCTCCGGCTGCAGTCGCTCTTACGACAACGAGAGCAGGAGATTAGCGACATTACCCAGGTGACCGTCGTTATGGTGGCACTGCTTTGTTTGTCCACACTCATTAGCTCTTATAGGTTACTTATAAAACGACAGGCTAGGTCTACAATCCTTGGTAGAGAGGGAATCTCCCTAAAGATTTTAATTATTAATAATTGGTGCTAACTATATACTAAACAATAACAGTCAGTAATTACAACTGCACTGTATAAATTATTAGATTTGATTTTAATACAGATAACACTGTAACAAACCGTTACTTTGAGTTGATAAAAAAATATTGACTTGTAGTTCAGTAAGTTAAGAAGAGATTAGATTAAAGGAAATAAGCTAGGCAGCTTGTTTTTCTGGAAGTGAGATAAACTTTTGACCCTTTCTGTTTAACGTTACACCTGAGTGTCAATGAGAGTGTGAAAATGGATTACTTATTGTGGTTCGATGAATTCCTCATTTAGCTACAGGTGTGATATTTGTATTTATATTTCATCCTACAATTATAAAGATTTCATAAATCAATGAAACCTGTTTAAAAAATTGAAATAAAAGTTCACCAAAAAATTCTAATTCACTTTAATTTTACTTTTTAAAATGTAGGGTAGTTTGTTTCTTCATCTGAGTAGATTTGGAGAAATCTAGCATTACATGAATTGCTTACCAGTGGATCCTCTGCAGTCAATGGGTGCCATCAGAATAGAGTTAAACAGCTGCTAACAACATCAAAAGTTAACGCCAATGTATGAATTAATTTATAAAGTGAAAAGCTGTTTGTTTGTAATCATCAAATTCATTCTTAAGATGTTTTTAACTTCCAACCGTTGCTTCCAGCTATAATGTGATTCCATAATCGATAATAATGCTTCGTCCAGTGGAAAAGTAATCTTGTATGAATCAGGAGAGAAATATGCATTGATTAAGTAGCATTTATAAGCATACAATATGTGACAATTATTAGTGTTAGACAACAGGAGGAGACTTCATCCACTTGGATGAAGCATTATTATGGATTATGAATTTTTATTTTGGCCCGAAGTGATGGTTTGAATTTGGATTTTTTTTTCTTCTTACAAACACAGAGCTTTTCTTTTTCCAAGACATTAATTGATGGTCTTGAGTCATGTGGATTATTGGATGTTTTAAACCTCTGTTTGGATTCTCATTTTTATGGCAACCATCCACTGCAGAGTTTTAACTGGTGAGCAAGTGATGTAATGCTAAAATTGCTTCATGAGATTTATGCTCCAAAGAATCATTTTGTGTTTTTGTTTTCCGGGGGTTTTTAATCAGCTTCCATTCTCATGCTTTGTCTCTGTCTGTTTTTATGGAATGGCTCAAAGGCCCGTGATAAGTTATCAGATGAGCGCCGCAGTCTAGCAGAAGTGATCAGACAAGAGTTTGCAGAACGGCTTGTAGAGACGGAGGAAGAGAACAGGAGAATGAAGAAGGAGGTGTCAGAGGCCAAGGCACGACTCCGTTTAGAGGTGGAGCGAGTGACAAGAGAGAAAGAAGAAGAGCTTGCAGAGGTGCATCAAAGGTCAGGATTGAAGAGTATTTTTCCTCTTAGTTCTTTGTGTAGAACAGTTGTTGTAAAATGATTATCTTTGGATTTAAAGCTGCAGGTGAGGTGTTTAATATATGCTTGATGCGAGTTCCTGGTCTCATTCTTTTGTAGAGTGAAGTCCGCTATTTTGAAGAAGGAAGAGACTGTTAATAACCTGCGCAAGCAGCATGAGGTAAGTTGCAACAAATCTGATTTAGTGTATTTGCTTGTTGCGGCAAAGCATTGCTTGTTGTACATGTTTTGATTTAAAACTAACTTTTTTTGTTTTTGTAATTCTTTCTTTCAGGCTGCTGTCAAGAGAGCAGATCATCTCGAGTCTTTGTTGGAACAGCAGAGAAAACAGCTGTTAGGGAAATGATTGACAAGTTAGGGCACTGAAACCCCCAAAGCTCCTTCCCTTCTGTCATACCGTCCTCCTGCACAAAGAAACTTTCACTCTTTATTTTATTTGTCAGGTTTCTCTTATTTCTTTTGGTTGTTTGGATGAACTGATGGATTCTGGATCGACATTTTGGTTCCACCAGACTTCTCATCCAGAAAGGCGGCCTTTGGCATTCCCATGGGAACAAGGCAAGAAATGAGAGAGGAATTTAATCTTCTCCGAGATTCTTGGAGAGCTTTTGTGGGTCTCTCTTTCATGGATATGACCAAATTACAGACTCCTTTCAGCCACCGGTTTCACACAGCCAAATTAATTTAAGCATAGAAAAAATACAAAATAAATCTTCTCACTTGAGTTTAGATCTAGTGTGTTGAATCTCATAAAACCTTGTCCCTTAAACCTGTGCATATTTCACCCCATAATCAAAATATGTAAGTAAGAAATGTCTTTAAATTTAAATTAAGCAAAAATAAACAGTTTGTATATTGCAAACAAATATATATTATTTAAGTATTGTATTTATACAATGTTTTTTTTTACTTTTTTTTGTTATTTATGCTTGTATTAAAGCCCTGTTTAATAAAAATGGAAATTGGATCACAACTGAGATTTTAATGGGATTTGCAAAACCCTCAAATGTTAGAAAATGATGACAGTTTGCATTGGAAACTGACAATGCAGAATGGTTCTAAAATTCTTTATCCAAAATAGCATTTTTTACATTTCATATTTTGATTCGGGGGTAAAATCTGCATGCTTTTGTGAGTTTCATCCAAGAAGTGGAAGGCATTTAAAGAAAGCTTTTGTTGGTCACAGAGGCATTCACAGTAAACTACTCCAGATGTTTCTGTAACTCCCTACCCTCTTCCCGTCTCTCTCCAGCACTGGAATTAGGGAAATGGGTGGAGAGTACAGTGGACAGGATACGTGGGAGAGGCAAAGGCTATAAAATCGAGAAGAGAAGTTAACCCTTTACATTAAAGAGGAGAGGCTTAACCCCCCACCAACACAAACATCCCTTCTCCCCCTGCCTTTTGTGTGTTGCATACAGATGCCTTTTGTCCCGATACCCCTCTGGGCTATCTCTAAATTACAGGAGATGTCCCAGAAGCCCCCAGGACACCCAAACATGCTCACACAGAGCCCACAGTGAGGCCCAGTTCTAGTTCAGACATCAAAGAAGTGATGGCAGAACAGCTAGACTATAGAGATTTTAGAAGGTTTGTTGACAGCGAAGCAGTAGATGGTGAAGATAAGTATGGAGTGTCTCTTTAGATTGATAGGGACTGACAGTAAGTTGAGCAGCTCTTACGATGTGCAGCTGATTTGCACAAACTGAGGTGAGAGACCTGGTTGAGGTTGAGTTGAGATGGATGTAGAAAGTTGGGTAAATGCAAATATCAGATGGAAAGAAAATTAGGAGAATGGCAGTGTTTATGATTAGGAAAAGCAGAACTGGGTTCAACAGGATGTTACACACAGTGACTGTGATTTACCAAGTAGGACGTTCCTAAATCATCGTACACGGTTAAATAGTTGCTTGCAAGCAGTGTTAGCTAAAGTAATTTCCAGTCATTGAACTAAAAATAACATTGAAATAAAATAATTTGTCTTTGAAGCACTATGGTTACTAAAACTGAAATAAATGACAACACTACTAAAACTATAAATACATGACAAACATAAAATATATAAAAAGTAAGAGATTTGGTTAAAAATATTTATAAATACTACAATAGTGTAAAATACACTATAAAAATTTTATTTGAAGGCATACATTGATTCACACATTGGTCTGAATGAATAATTAAAAGGAAAAATCCCAAACAACTGGAAAGATCAAAACATCTTGGATCAGCACCAGCCAGATGGATTTAATAGCATTATTAATAACATTAGCTTTTATCAATGTATCTTTTCCCATTGAATTTAGGTGTAGTCCATTGTTTGGAAGTTATTTTTACATTACATGAATGTTGTTCTGGCTTAACACCAATATGTTGATCCAGGAACCTCCTCCTTGGTAAAATTACAGTTAGCTGGGGGAGATGTAGCATGACTGGTATTGGCTCTGTGGTTCAAAGCACAGCTAAAAGGCCTCCAATCTCTCTCGTTCTCTCTCCATATTCTATACCAAGTGGTCTGTCCAAAAGAGGAACAGAGACCAATGCAGTTCAGCATGGGTTGGGGTGGCAGAGTGGGGGAGGTGCTTCAATACTCTCACAAGTCTCCATTGTTTCTTGGGATAAAGTCCCTACATTTTTTCTTCCTTTCTTCTGTTGCAAAACTTTTGGTTTTACGAGGAGATTTTTCTAAAACCTTTCAACTGAACAATAATGACACAAGCCAGAAAAGCAGTGAATGTTTAACCAAACCAGATGTTTAATCTGATTGAGCAACTTTAGGTTTGATAACCAAAGAGAACTACTTTATAAAAAGTTCTCTTTATCTGCAAAACACATTTTTGTTAGAGAAGTTGATTTACTTGCCAAACTAAATTACTTATCTAAAGTTGAACAGCGTGAGCGAGGTTGTGACCAGCTACTTCCTAATGTGAAACTGTTTTCTTGTACCATTTTTTGATGGATTTTGTATATCAGATTCTTCCTGATGTGTGAGCTGTTTAGTGAACGCAGCCACATCGAAAAGGTCAGAATGAAAAGTGCCTCATTCCTGTTCTCTAATGAGAGGATCAGGTGTCTCATTTTCAAGCTGTCCTCGCTAGCAGAACACCGCAGACTCTGCAGTGCGGCTCAAGCAGAAATACTGAGATTTCTCTGAGGCATAATTTCATGAGTCACCTGTTGACATCACATTTTAATGTGTGCGTGTGTATCCAAGGTCAGTTGGATGCATTCGATCAGAAGCCCAGTGTGAGGTTCAAAATGTTAGAACATTCTGAGAATGTTTCAAATGCATTTCATGAAGGTTAGAAGTCCATTTTGGCAGCAGATGCAGGTCTTTGGCTGTTTTTCACCTTCAGATGGCAGCGTGGTTGGCATGGCCAGAGTTTCTCAGTCCCACTCATGCCAGTGAACTATTCTTTTGTGAGTGTAGAGTTTAATAGCCAAGCGCCGGTCGCCATTTTACTGGCCTTTTGAAACTGTGGTCTGAAAAAAAAACACTACTTTTATTACCTTAATTAATGTCTGATATCATTCCCCCTTTTCCTATTCATGGTTAAATTAGGTTTTTTTTTTTTTGCATGTCTAAGTGTAATTTAAATGTGGCCTTTAACGTGTAGCTCTTAATTTGATTCTTTTACCCATATCCTGTATTTTGTTTCAAGTTTAATAGCTGTGTTTTCGAAAAATGAAGAAAAGAATCTCCACAGTACGATAATAAATCTTGAAAACGAGTTTGTTGACTTATTTTTCTTGCAATACCCAACAATTATAATCTCTCCCATTCTCCGAAGTCCACTCCCTGAGAGATCCAACTTCCCAGACAACATTTAGATCTGGTGCATTTTGTTTGCCTTTCTATTCTGTTCAAGTTGATCCACAGTCACTGATGGAATGAACTTCCAAGTTTCATCTGAACTGCAATCTATTGCAATCTTGTTTTGGAACAATTATCTAACTAGATAACCTAATTTAATGCCTCTTAAAAACCTTTTTCTATAATTTTTCAATTGGATAGTTGACTAAAGATTAGTCATTGGAATATTTTTCCTATCTATAATGTGCATGTAGTTTCATGATACTCTCCAGAATCAATAATATTTATATTTAGGAAAATGAATTGGTTACATCATGAAGTACGATATGAAGGAAAACGGTAATTCAATTGTTATATGTCTTGTATGCTCATCACAGCAGTTTATTTCATCAAAAATACAGTAAAATAGTTTTGAAAAAATGTTTTACTAGTAATATTATTATTATTATTATTATTTTATCTTAATATATTTAAAAAATATAACATTAATATGATGCAAAGCTGAATTTTCAGCATCATTACTGTCACATGATTCTTCGGAAATCATTCTAATATGCTGATTTGCCATTTAAAGCTGCAGTAGGTCACTTTTGTAAAAATGTTTTTTTACATATTTCTTAAACCTGTCATTATCTCCTGACAGTAGAATATGAGACAGATAATCTGTGAAAAAATCAAGCTCCTCTGGCTCCTCCCAGTGCTCCTATTGCCATTTGCAGAAATACACCGCTCCCGGTAGGAAACAACCAATCAGAGCTGTGGTCCATAACTTTCTTTTGTGTTAAAAATTTACAAAATGTATATAATAAGCGAGTACATCATGAATCCATTTTCCAAACCGTGTTTTTAGCCTGTCCTGAGTCACTAGGGTACACCTATAATAAGTGTTTATATTTGGACTATTTAAGATTGCTTCGGGGGTACCGCGGCGGAGTAACCCAGTACTAGTGGCTCCGGCTACAATGTTCTTCCGCAAGACGCAAGCAGTTGTGTTTGTTAACCACTAGAGTTTAAAAAGTTACCGACTGCAGCTTTAAGAAACATTTCTCATTACAATCAATGTAATAAACAGTTGTACTAAATATTTTGTGGAAATGGTTCTTCAGTGAAGAGAAAGTTCAAAAGAACAGCATTTATTTGCAATTAAAATCATTTTATAACCTTATTGAAGTATTTTCTGTCAATTTTAATCAATTTAAATCACCGTTCTGAAAAATGCATCTAAATTGTTTTTTTTTTTTAAAAACTGCCAAAAATACTTTTCAGGCCTGTCATCTCAACTAACCACTTCCACTTTCTCACTAAAATAGTACTTGTTTTTTTTATTGGTTCCCAGTTCAAATTGTTTCTGTTTTCTGATTTGTGAGCTACTTTGGATACAAGTGTCTGCTAAACAAATCATGTAAATGCCAATCTGTGCATCACATCCATCCGTAGGAAAGTCCTCCCTTATGACCCACATTTCTGACCTCCTACTTTGCCTCTTACTCACTCACAAAATGTTTCCAATTTTGCACTGTATTTGTTTTGTGCAGCTAAGCACAAGTCACATTGCATCCTATTCATTTTTCAGTCTAAGTCTAAGATCCCATGTGACTTTTGCACCCCATGCATGGCCAGGAAGAGGAGTGGCCACTGTGTGGAAAAAGTGCGAAGATAACCGCTTAGTATGTAAATATGGCAGCTGTGATAATGGAGACTATCTGGCTCTGTGAACCCAGGGTGTCTTCAGCATGTCGCTGCATGTCATTTTGAGTAATCTGTGTACGTGTGCATGCTTACGTCTGCCGTTTGATGCCTAAGTTTGCACGTTCCAGGGTCTGTCTTCAAACGTCAGCTGACTTGCCACGGTTTGTTTTGTTCATCACTGTTGTTCTCACATATCCCTGAGTTGTGAGAACCATCTCTCTGTTCTTCTCGTATTTTATGTCTTCCTTTTGGGGGAGGGGGAAGAGGAGTTGACCAATTGCTAGCAGCTGTTACTCCTTTCACAATAGGGCCGCCTCTCGAGCCCAGTGTGTGCGAGTGTGACTGAGAGTTGAGTTGTTAAAGCAGGCACACTGCTGCTCGACTTCACCCTTCTCCGCTTGACAGGATTTCCCTTTCAGGTATGAGACTCTTTTGACATGTTTTACAGTTGTTTTCCGTGTTTGTTTACATGTTCTCCTTGGATTTAAGAGCTGCTGTGAGTTGGAAGACTTCGAATGTCTGGGGACAGTTACTTTGCCTGATGTGATGTGAAGCTGGATCTTTTTGTTTTATGTTGCCTTTTTTATTTAATTGTCTTAGTTCATTTTGAGAGATTTGCTTCTTATTTCCTTTCTTAATTCTCAGTCTCAAAGAGAAATTCTATGCAGTTTCATAAAAGAGATGGACTTTGGTTTATGGTTTAAATTTCAGACATTACTCAGTGAGATTGTAAGCAGAGTAAAAGTTACTGGAACATTTCCACGCACTGAACCCAGTTCACACAAATAGCATTTTTCTCATTCCAAATATGACGGAAAAAGAATAGCAGGAATTCTGATGACAAAAAACTCATAATATAAGCCTTTGTGCCTCTGAATTCAGCTTTATTCTATGGTATTTGAGACCGAATAGTGGAGAATTAAATGTAATAACAAAAAAATGTTTCGAGCTATTTTTCTGTTCCTTAAGGGGATTTATCACTACTAACTGTGGCTTGTGAATATTCAGGGTATTTTAATGATTCCTGAATGTTGAATGGCATACCTAAGGCCATTTTGGAAAGATTGGAAACTCATATTTCCAGTTCTGCTTAAGTGACTTTCAAATAGTTGTTAATGTCACTATATCTCTATTAACAAACCTTCAGACTAGATTTAGTTTTCCACTAAGCGAGATATATATATATATATATATATATATATATATATATATATATATATATATATATATATATATATATATATATATATATATATATATATATATATGATATATTATCCTTTTGATATTTGCTTTTTCAAATGTTGAAATAAAATTTGTGCTGATCTTTTTTTTTTCTTCTACAATGGATACCTAGACTGAAGAAACATACAATTCCTCATATTTTAACAACAATTATGAATCTAATGATAGTTGTATAGTCACTTTGAAGATGAATAAATTTATATGAATACTGTTAATAATAAACCGTAATGTTCATCATAAAACATCAACATTGGAATTTGTCTGTATATTTTAGCTCTGAAATGCTTGTTTTTCGTCACGAGGTTCCTGCTCATATTTTCCATGTCCTGATGTTCATTGTGTTGGACATCAACTAAACTAAAAAAATAAAATAAAAAAACCTTGAAAGATCCCCTAAAATGACTTTTTATATTATCACTTGATTGTATCAAGATTATAATATAATAGGTACGGTGATGAACATAAATTAGCATATAAAAGGTCCTGTATATTCAGTTAGCCATGCTTTTCTTTTAAAATGCCTGTAACATGATCAGATCAGAAGTTAGGGGTCATGCATTCAGTGTGATTGGTTGATCACGGACCAATCAGTGAACAAACAGTATTCATACTTAACAATAACAACAACATATTTGTTTAACCAAAAACCACAAGATGTCCGTTTCGGTGGTTGCAGGGTCTGAAGGGGTTAATTTTATTATCCTTAAGTGAGGGCCTGACTGTGAACTCTGAGAAAAGTGGGCGTCCGATGTGTTCACATCTTTCCTTTTGTTAAGTGCTAAAAAGGCCTGCTTTTTGCTTGCTTGGCTGCATTTGAACTCCTAAAAGTTTTTCAGTACAAAGATCTAAATATTTTCAAGTTAAGATGCATTTAGTTGAGCATGATTTTAAGTCTAGTTTTCTGAAAAACCTATTCAAATTCAAATTATGCGCTTCGCATCTTATGTAAGTTTATTTTGATTTGATTTATTTTGAAAGTAAGTTTAAATACTTGAACTGGAAAACAAGACATGAAAATATTTTTTTTTGAAGTGTAATGATCTGAGAAGTTACATGATGCCAGACACATCAGCAGGAGATGTGGTCATAGAGAAATATTTCCTCTGAGTAATGCTGGCTTCCTAGAAGAACCGCTTCTTGGAGGGAGAGTTACTAACAAGCAATTTTACAACAGAATCTCAGGCTTTCCCTCACCCTCTCCTTTATACAACTCTGAAAACAGCCACATTTTCTGTCTGTATGGTAATTTCATGCCCACTCTTTCTGCCTTTCACCCGTTCCCCCCTGTTTCTTCCTTTGTCAAATCAGTCTTTTTGACACCATTAATTAGCATCTGAAACGCTATTTGAGCAAAGGTGCACTTTGAAACCAGGATCACATCTTCCTGGTTCTCCATGCCCTTTAATTAAAACAGGATTACTGTGTAGAAACCGCCATGTGGAGTTTTACTTGTTTTTTTGTTTTTTTTCCTCCTCTCACAGAAGTCCTGGTGGTGCCGGGAGACTCCAACGTATGAAAGCCGGAGCTCAAAACCTACTAATTAATTGGCAACGACCCTCCCAACCCTTTCCCTTGAGGAGCACTTTTAAACCCCAGTTTCATCAAAACACTTCAACCGCTTCAACCCTTCCTCAGGAGAACGCTCATGTGCTTACAAGGTGACCAGATGTTCTGGGGAACACAGACTTGCAACACAAGGAAAGTAGCACGATGACAGGCCGGCTGCCCTCGAGGCTTGTGCTGTGGTTCATAGGGTTGTTGGGTGTCGCGTTATTGACATTATTCCTGGTTTGCGTGACTATGCAGAATCAGGTGCCATGGCAAGTGAGTCTGCAAAACTTCAGGTAAAGTGAGAACATCTTAAATTTGTGAAGAGGATGTTATAGATTCTTTATTGACCCAGAGTCCAATAAAATAATCCATGGGACATATCCATTTAAAAAAAAAAGTTATTTATAGTGGAACACATGTTCTTTACATATTCTGCTTCGTAAAAAAAACACACAAAAAAATCACTAAAAGTTTCTTTTGGGAACCCAAAATTATTCTACAATGACATTGCTTTGAAAAAAAAAAAAAAAACTGAAATTAACAAAGAAAACATAGTGTTTTATATATGTATGTATGTATGTATGTATGTGTATATATACATATACATATACACACACATTTGAAAAAAAATAAAAAAAAAATAATAATATATATATATATATATATATATATATATATATATATTAGGGGTGTAACGATACGCGTATTCGTATTGAACCGTTCGGTACGACGCTTTCGGTTCGGTACGCGGTACGCATTATGCATACCGAACGGTTCGTTGGACTAATTAATTATATTTGAAAAAAAAAAAAAGAGAAATATAATGATATGCGTTCAACAAGGTAGCCCAATAACCCAAACGACGTAACAGGCAACGCCCCTGACACTCCCGAAGAAGAAAAAAACACCATCTTATATGTTTATGTTAGGCTACTCAGCAGGCGCTCGCTCACTCAGTACACGCTGAAGGCTCGTTGCAAAATAGCCAATGCGTTTAACAGACTAGAAAAAGAAGATGACTCTCAAACATATTGTTTGAGATGCATGATTCCATCTATGAGCTGCTCGATCAGAGTGACATGAGAGCCCCTCCTTAGAACATTATTTGTAAATCCATGTTATGGTAAGTGTGCACGTGAAGTCTTTGCACACTTTCTGAAATCCACACTGTGGTAAGTTTGCACACTACACTAGAGCTCTGCATTCTTTCTAAAATCCTATATAGTGAGGGCTTCGCGCGGTTGCTTCATTGCTTTAAAAAAAAAAAAACACCAGCGTGAATACTTGAAACATGTCAACTCATTTACGCCGACATCACCTTATTGTGTCAGTATCTGGGAAAAGACGAAAAAAAGGAGAAACATGCACGCAACAAACTATCCCTGCAGCATTTAGACACCAGTATTATAGCTTACAGGGAATCCAAAGTGCACCCAAACACCAGACCTGTTGGTTATTTTAGGATCTTATATTTCTGGTCTGTTAAATGCATTAGACATTTTGCAATGAGCCTTCAGCGCGTGCTGAGTGAGCGAGCGCCTTAGGGTCCGTTCACATATCGCTCCTAAAAACGCGTGGAAAACGCTAAGCACGTCTTTCTCCTCCTTTCCAAAGCGCTCGGGCAGAAGCGCTCATGAGGCGTCTGTCTTTGCTAAGCAACAATGACGTGCTCTCTCCATGAGACGCGGAAATTTCAGCGAAGGATAAATGGATTTGCAGCTCTAAAAATCGCTTGCAGTAGCGCTGCTACTAAATTTATTTCAAAATTGCAATCCATATACAACTATGATCAGCTGATCCTTCATCTTGGCTGAGTTTTCAACGTTGTTATGGGAAAGGATGA
Organism: Carassius auratus; assembly: GCF_003368295.1. NCBI lineage: Eukaryota > Metazoa > Chordata > Actinopteri > Cypriniformes > Cyprinidae > Carassius > Carassius auratus. The sequence goes on along the minus strand of NC_039254.1, from coordinate 6,934,784 downwards.
AGCTGATTGGTTGGTTCTTGTCACATGACCCGCGGTGCGCTTGCGGCATTCTGAAAAGTTGAGATGTTTTTGCATTTTGCTGTATCTAAAACGTACCGAACCGAACCGAACCGAACCGTGACATCAGTGTATCGTATCGAACCGAACCGTGAATTTTGTGAACCGTTACACCCCTAATATATATATATATAATACTTTTTTCCCCAAATGTAATTTATTCCTGTGTGTGTTTACAATGGAAAAATTTACATTGTAAAAATATTTCATAAAATTACTGTTACTGCAACTTGTAAATCTAATTTTCTTTTTTTTAAGATGGAAGTTAATGTGATAATAATATTATTATATAATAATAATAAATATATATTTATTTATTTATTTATTAATGCATGAACAACAAAAGTTACAGAGGAAATTGGATTAAGGTTAAGGTTGAGCTGTTTTTCCATTTGTTAGTCAGTTAGTCATTTTCTCCTGAGATTCTGGATCACAGTGCACACTTCCTCTGATAATCATTCCTGCATGAAGCCATGTTCGGTGTTGCTGTGGAGACTAGTGTCACAAGCTAAAAGAGTGATTTTATGTTTTGCTGTCTCTGTGTTTTCAGGAGTGAGGTTAGGATTTTACTTTAAATTTATTTGCACAGCACTTTCCACAATAGCCAACATATTCTTCCAAAACAGCTTCACAAACAATAGAAGCTTATAAATGTCACAATGAGCAGCTAAAATTGGTAGCGGAAGGAAAAAACTCCCTTAGATGTTTAAGCAGTAAGGTCGAATCCATTTGGGATATCACCTTTCCTTAGTTATCAGCTTTATTCTGCAGTAAGGGCCAGAAATGAACAACAAGAAATCTACGGCTTTGGGTCTGCTCCTTTAATTCAGTCAGGTGTAGAATCACTCGGCTTTAACGCTGGTCAAGTGTATTCTCTAGAGAAGTGCGTGCACAATCATTGCTCTGAAAGTAGGGTCTGCTATGTGAAATGTCGCTCAGATGCTTTTAAAAGGGCACGCTCTAATTTTAAAAGAAGCATGGTTAAAAAAAAGGCAGGAAATGGCACAAACTAGCTGGCATTAAAACGTGTGGTTCTATTAGTAGTAGTTTTGGGGGCGTTTCAATACCCTTTGGAAACCTGCTGTACAAGTTACTCTATAATTATGTTTAATAAATGAGAGTAATGAATAAAAATGAGTTGTAGTTCCCACAAAAAAAACAAAAAAAAAAAGCTCTTGAAATGTTCTCACCCTCAGGCCATCGAAGAGACTTGTTTTTGCATTACATGTCTTGATCCTCTGCAGTGGATGGGTGCCGTCAGAATGAGTCCAAACATCACAATAATCCACAAGTAACCCACACGACTCCAGTCCATCACAGTGAAAACATGTATGTTTGTTATAAATTCATCATTAAGATGTTTGTACCTTCAAACCATTGATTCTAACTATAAAACAAGTCCTCTGTCATATTGCTTTCTCCAGAGGAAAAAGTTGAGTGCCCTTGATCAGGAGAGAAATATACATAGATCAAGCACTGTTTATAAGTGAAAACAGTCCAAACCATTCTAAACAGATACTGTATGTCAGTAGATGTTGATGTGAGAGGACATCAGGGGAAGAAGAGGTGTCATAAAATGTACTCAAATTAGAAGTATCATAAAGTTTAGACTCATATTAGAGGCATCAAAAATCATAGGCTCATATTTTGACACTGGTTTAAAGTTAAAAACTTCTTTCAAAAATTATTTTTCTGACATATATATAATTACTCATGGACTGGAGTTATATGGATTAAGTGAAGATTATTATTTTTATCTACCCTTTGAACTCTGATGGCACCCATACACTGCAGATGATCTATTGGTGAGCAAGTGATGTAATGCTAAATTTCTCCAAATTTGTTTAGATGAAGAAACAAACTCTTCTACATGCCCCGAGAGTAAGCAATTTTAATATTTTAGGCGAGCTATTTCTTTATGACTTTTGAAGTATTGTGCCAGTTTCATTTGATTTATACATCTGATTTATATATAGTTTTTATTTACTTTTCTCACATCAATCATCTGCTTTTTATTGTATTGAACAATGAGGCACCTGCCCCAGTTTAAAGTTAGCAAATGTCTGTCATGCGTGTTTTCATTAAGTTGTGTTTGCTGATGTATTGGATATGAAGTCAGCTGTTTTCTATGGCAAACAGTGAAATATTAATGTACGATTCAGTGGTTTCCCTCTTCCTAATGGTCCCTTTAAATAAGCTGGTGGTCTCTGGCTTCATTCTTGCTGTTAGGATGTGAAAAATTAAAAAACCTTGCTTATTCTATTTTATTTTTTTCTTGCCTGCAGGTTTTTTTCTGACAGGAATAACAGCATTTCTTTGAAAAATCAACCATCTTCTGAGAATGAACTGGACACTCAACTGGGGCAAAATTCATTGCAGAAATCAGATGTTCAGAATTCATTGCAGAAATCTGATGTTCAGAATTCATTGCAGAAATCAGATTTTCAGAATTCATTGCAGAAACCAGATGTTATGAAATCATTGCAGAAATCAGATGTTCAGAATTCATTGCAGAAACCAGATGTTCAGAATTCATTGCAGAAATCAGATGTTCAGAATTCATTGCAGAAATCAGATGTTCAGAATTCATTGCAGAAATCAGATGTTCAGAATTCATTGCAGAAATCAGATGTTCAGAATTCATTGCAGAAACCAGATGTTCAGAATTCATTTCAGAAACCAGATGTTATGAAATCATTGCAGAAATCAGATGTTCAGAATTCATTGCAGAAATCAGATGTTCAGAATTCATTGCAGAAATCAGATGTTCAGAATTCATTTCAGAAATCAGATGTTCAGAATTCATTGCAGAAATCAGATGTTCAGAATTCATTGCAGAAATCAGATGTTCAGAATTCATTGCAGAAATCAGATTTTCAGAATTCATTGCAGAAATCAGTGTCAGGAAATGATGCAAAGTCTGATCAAGCAAATTCAATCACAATCTCCTTAAAACCAGTGCCAAAACCCACTGAGACTGACTTTTTTGGTGACCAGTATGCCACAGATGACTTTCCTTCACAAACCGTAAGTGTTTTTTTGGCTTAGTATTATCTATGTTAGTATAGTGAGAGTGAGTGAGTGAGTGAGTGAGTGCAGATGCCACCTGCTTAAAGTCAGGTTTATTGAAATGTTTGTACAAATGCAGTGGACATTCAAATGTAATGGTCATTCAAATTCAGCAAACCAGCGGATGTCCGGAGAAAAAGCAAAGCAGTATGTAGTAAGCTATGGTTACAAAACCGCATCCTTTTATTTAGGTGACAATGAAAAAATATTATACTAAATGTCTCAAATTAGAATCCAAACATAACAACTCAACTGTGACCAGTGAAAATCATTTTATGGTTTTATTCAGCAAGAATGCATTAATTTGATCAAAAGTGACAGTAAAGGCATATAGAAAAGAATAAATGCTGTTATTTTAAACTTTGTTCATAATAGAACCCTGAAATAAAATGTATTATGGCTTCCACAAAACAATAACTGATAATCGTAAGAAATGTTTCTAAAGCACCAAATCAGCATATTTGAATGATTTCTGTAGGATCATGTGACACTGAAGTGTGGAGTAATGATGCTGAAAATTTCATCTATTCAATTTCAATTCAATTCAAGTGTTTCGTTTAGTGCTTTTTACAATACAAATCATCGCAAAACAACTTTACAGAAAATTAAGTTTCTTCAATATTTAGTAGTAGCTTATCAATGGTGACTGTCAGTTTATGAAAGTGACGTGACGTTCATCCAAGTATGGTGACTCCTATTTAAAATTCGTGCTCTGCATTTAACCCATCCAAAGTGCACACACACCGTGAACACACACACACCGTGAACACACACCTGGAGCAGTGGGCAGCCATTTATGCTGCGGCGCCCAGGGAGCAGTTGGGGGTTCAATGCCTTGCTCAAGGGCACCTAAGTCGCGGTATTGCCGGCCCAGATTTCGAACCCACAACCCTAGGGTTAGGAATCAAACTCTCTAACCACTAGGCCACGACTTCCCTTTATGTGCATATGACAGGAATTTTCAGATAAATTAATACAAGACATAGTCAAACAGATGAAGAACACTATTAACAGCAATTTTCATATGATGCAATCACACTTCAATCAATATTTGTTAGTTCTGTATGTTGTTTCAGGGTTAGCATCATCTGAGGTCCTCTGAGGGGTTGGCATCATCTCTTCTCAGGTGTTCTGGATCCAGACTGAAGCTTGTGTAAATCCTGTGGCAAAACAGAGAAACAAATAGAGACATAATTAACATAGCTGCTGTTCCAACCAATTAAAATTAATTAGTTTAACCCAAGATAAAGATTAATAATGCGCATTTGATCAGATACAACTGCATTCACAAATCATGAGATGCATTATTCAAATGCTTGGTGAAAGAGATGTGTTTTTAATCTAGATTTAAACTGAGAGAGTGTGTCTGAACCCCTAACATTATAAGGACGGCTACTCCCGAGTTTGCGAACCAATTGCAAAAAAGCTCTACCTCCTTTAGAGGACTTTGCTATCCTAGGTACTAGCAAATGTCTAGCATTTTGTGACCTTAGGGAGTGTGAAGGATTTTAGTGTGGCATAAGGCTAGTTTGGTATGCAGGAGCTAAACCATTAAGGGCCTTATAAGTAAGTAATAATAATTTGTAACTGAGACAGAACATAATACAGTAGGTAGCCAGTGCAGAGACTGTCAAATTGGGGTAATATGATCATATTTTCTTGACCTGGTAAGGACTCTAGCCGCTTCATTTTTACCTGTAGCTCATTTATTGAAGATGCAGGACAACCCTCTAGCAGTGCATTACAATATTCCAGTCTAGAGGTCATGAATGCATTAACTAGCTTTTCTGCATCAGATACAGGTGACTTGTTTCATAGCTTGGCAATGTTTCTAAGATGGAAGAATGCTGTTTTTGTAACATGGGAAATATGGTTTTCAAAAGATAAGACCCAGATTATTGACTGTAGAGGAAGTAAGTACATCCGGCTAGTTTCAGATTGTAATCTACAAGATTCTGTGTACTGTTTTTTGGTCCAATAAGTAATATCTCTGTCTTATCCGAATTTAATAGGAGAAAATTATTGGTCATCCAATCTTTTAAAAGATTAAATACACTCTGTTAATTTAGACAATGTAGATGTTTAATCTGGTCTCGTTGAGATAGTTGAGTATCATCAGCATAACAGTGGAAACTAATCCCATATTTTCTAACAATATTATCAAGGGGCAACATGTATATTGAAAATAGCAGAGGACCTAGGACAGATACTAGTGGCACTCCATATTTTACTCAAGAATAAATTATATTTTAAAATAGATTACAATAGTAAACAGTTATTTTAATTTGTAACAGTATTTACAATGATACTCTTTGTATTGTAATGCATGTAAAAAAATAAAAAAACAGGTTAAATTTTTACAGTTTCGTTGTTAGCCATCATTGTTTAAATGTGAAAATTGTGTTTTCAACTGCCCTATATACTAACCTCTCTTGTAATATTTGTTTTTATTGCAGAACTGTCCCAACAATATTAGGAAGCGTGTGCCTCAGACTCAATTTGCTAAGATGTTTCTGCACGATATTCCAGTGCTCCAATGGGCAAAGCATTTTAGTCCAGAAGAGTACCAGCGGTTGAGTCACTTTAGTGGAGCACACGGCTGGGGAAGTGTCAAAGCTGAAGGTGTGTTGTTTTGGGTATCTGCTTGACGTCACTAATCTCTAAAACGTATAATTTACCTGCTCAGTATTGTCCAAGGTTTCAGAGTTATATAGCCCAGTGGTTCCCAACCTTTTTCAACTCGCAGCCCACACAACCACACACATATGTTTCTGCGGCCCACTTCAAAAAAATTAACTGACCCCACTATTGTTGGGTTAATAACTTAGTACTCAGAAGATAGATTGTTAACTGTATTTATTGAATGAAATAGGGCTGTGCGAAATGGACAAAAAAAATTAAAACCTTTGCATTTTGCATTCAGGATTAATTTGAAACATATTTCCAAAGGAAAACCAATAAGAACTTTATCAAAAAGCTGTAACGTCTCTAGAACATATATAATTCAAAATTATCCCTATGGTAAAGATGTAACAAAATGTATAGACTTATGGCAAATAAATAAATAAATCCCCTGTACAGAGCGCATAAATATAATGCAAAAGCACATTAAAATAATGCACAGGTGCGAATCTCTCTGTTCGCACGCAGATTTCCTTTGCAGAGTCACAAAACCAGACGTGCTTGCTCAGATACACGCTGCTCTGCGCGGACAGAGTGTGTGTACTTAAAACGTGTCTTATCTCACTTAAACTGCATCCTGTGCACTCACAACTCTCTCTATGCTCATGTGTTAGATATTAATTATTTTCGCACGTTTTTATTTCTAGCCTTTTACCGCGTGCAGTGTGAACGCTCTGATCCGTCAACATGGGCTCTGAAAAAAGGCACATCACAGATAGAGTGTGAACCTGGAGTTACAGGGATATGCCCAGTCTGTTCTGTTCTCACGCTAGGTGCAATGCATTCTGACTGGATGGTATAGCATACTGCGGGAGGTCAGGGCCGTGGAAAATCGTGCTAAAGCGATTTAGAAATCGTGCACGCTCAAATCGTGATTTTATGACCATTTCTTTAATCGCACAGACCTAGAATGGACTGGAAATGAACATGAAATAATTGGCGGCCCACCTGCAATACGGACCACAGGTTGAAAACCACTGATATAGCTATTATAATTTGTATCATTACTTTTTGTGCTTCGGTTTTGACTGTATTTTTAGCTAATACAATTATTTACAAAAAAAATATATATATATCTGATGAAATTTTTTAAACTGGCTTCACAGAATTCACTATTGCCAAAAGCAATTAACAGATAAGAACTTACATTTATCATATAAATAATTAGTTTAAAATATATAATTATTATTATTATCCATTTTATTCTGCCTACTTTTGACCACATTACAATGAACTACATGTATTGTATATGCAGTTTTGTTGTAGTGTTACTTGTATTATCTTATTAAAAGTTACATGATACTGTATGTCTGACATGAACCACTTCTCTCTTTTTTGTGGATTTGTGAATGTTGTTGTTCACAGTTTTGAATAGCTCACTGGCAATTTTAAATAAAACTGCAAATCGGATGATGTTTGATGACTGGGATAATAGAGCAGACCGATCTGAGTGCATTCGCTGCGCTGTGGTGGGAAATGGGGGAATACTGAATGGTTCAAGGAAAGGCAAGGAGATCGATGACCATCACTACGTCTTTAGGTGAGGAGGTAGATCATTAAGAGATATTAAGTGCTTCTCAAAGTGAGGCAAATCTCAAAAGGAAAGTATTTATATGTATCTTATGCATGTCTGAAAGCCTTTGACTGATTTGTATGATTTTTTTAATGGTGTAGTTTTCCTTTAAACCAATGTTTTGGGTTATGTTTTAATTATTTAGACTCTTCTCTCTCTAAAATCTAAGGATAATGATGTTTATTGATTAATGTCATTAATTGATTAATTGTCTCCCACCTGTAGGGTAAATGGTGCGGCTCTTAAAGGGTTTGAGGATGATGTGGGATCCCGGACTTCCTTCTACACATTCTCAACCAACACCATGCGAAACTCCATATATAGCTATGCTCACATAGGCTACAGAGGGCCACCTATATCCAAAGTAAGCATTCTTTAAAGATAAGACTCTCTAACTCCACTCTTCGTCAAAATTGAGTCCTTTGACTGTGATCTGTTCTATGATTAGACTTTGATTAGACTATCCTCAGATTCCGAGAAAACGCAGTGTGAAAGTTGATAATGAAGCAAATAAATTACATAATGCATTTTATTAAACTGCAATCAAGGTATGCCTTTCCCTGGAAATGGAACCCACGGTGTTGAGAATGCCTTGATCTAAAAGTTCAACACGCTTTTGTTTAGGGAAGTGTGTTGCTATTGAGTTGGGAGGTTGTTTGCTGCGACTATCTCTTATTTCTGTTCATCTCCATCTGTGTAGGAAACCAGGTACATATTCCTGCCAGACCATGACCGAGATTATATTCTTATGAAGGCGGCTTCCACACACACAGCAATTGATCAAGGCCCTGAGCGCAGCAAAAAGTAAATATAATAAAAAACATTATGTAAACTGACACGTCCAAAGTTCCTTAAGCGTATCCTTGATCACTACATCAGATAAAGTCCATCAGACGTGATTTAACTCTCACTGTTTTATTTTATGTAAATAATTGACACTTTTATTATATGCACAAATAACACTTAATTTAATTATAATGCATATCTCTTTAAGGCCCCCTGCATACTTTGGTGAAGATGTGACTGTTGAAAAATTCAAAATCTACCACCCAGACTTTATCCGCTACCTCCGAAACAGGTAAACAAACACTGAGGGGATCATTTACTCTTGTATAGTAGTTTTTACTAAATTAATCCTAGACTAAGAGATCAACTGCACATTATTCTGCTTACTGAAGGACTGCTTCCAAAATACACTGCTGTTCAAAACTTTTGTCTCTGCATTTATATGTTCAAAAATGCAGTAAAAATTGTAATATTGTGAAGTATTATTACAAATTGAAAACTTTTTTTCTGTTTTTAATTTCATTTAAAGTATAGTTGTGATGGCAAAGCAGAATTTTCAGTGTCCCATGATCATCCTAATATGTTGATTTGCTGCCCAGGAAAACCTTTTTATCATTTTCAATGCTGAAAACAGTTGAGCTTCTTTTTTTTTTTCTTTTTTTTTTTGGTGAAAAACATGATTTTCATTTTCAGGACTCTTTGATGATTAGAGAGTTCAAAAGATCAATTGAAATTGTGTGAGAACAAAGTCATATGGGAGTGGCCATTGATATTTGTGGACAAATATTTGACCACAGATCATCCAGAATTGGTTGGATGATTTATCTTTTTTTTTTTTTTTTTTTTTTTTTTTTGGTCTCCATTTCCATGTATGTGTTGAAGTTTAAATCTTTCCTTTTTCTCATCAAGGTTCCTGCATTCAAACCTTCTGAAAACAAACGCGAGAGGAATTTACAGGCCGTCAACAGGAGCAGTGATGCTCCTAGCTGCTATTCATACATGTGACCAGGTTGGTTTGTTTAGATTTTTTAATTGAGATTTTAATGAAACCAAATAGGTTTTCAGGAATGGGCCCTGCTTTAAAGTGAGTTTTGACATCCATATTGTTTTCTGTCTCATTTTAGAAGTGTGTCACAATTGATGACATCATAATTACAATGTTGTACAGATCTTTGTACCTAAACTTGTATGAAAACACAATAACTTTACAAGTTTGTCAAAGGTTTAAAAACCCCTTTATGATACCTATTTAACATGCACTAGATGTGTAGTCTAAACAGACAGGACAGGATTGTGACATATTAAAGATGCACAGTAACAGTACTGCTGTAATAAAACCAACCCAGGCTCATCAAAAAAGCATTCAAAATGTTCCTATACATAAAATTCACTGCTGTTTTTGTTCCTCCTCAAACAAATTATGATCACAAGGCAGATTAAGTCTTACTTTCATGTGGTTCCTTGCATAATACTACGTTAGGCCCTCAAAAGCTTTTTACCATAGTGCGTGATTAGTTTAGAATACATTTTGACATTTGTAAAAAATGGTACAGCATTGCACTAGAGATGTGGCACAATCATGTACGAGCCATGATAAAACCTCAAAGACTCATAGCAACCTAAAATGACATGGCTGCTTTAGCAACAGACACAAAACCAAACTACAGTCAGTTAGGCTTTTACCGTAGATTCAAAGCCTATTATTTTCAAATGATGGCATATTAACCTTTTAACCTTTTTTGTCTGCCAAGGAAAGTTACTGATCATATGATGATGTTTGTTTTATAACAGGTTGATGCTTACGGGTTCATGACCCCTGACTACAGTATGTATTCAGACCACTACTACGACAAACAGCGCCATGAAGTGCATTTCTATGCCAATCATGACATGCGAATGGAAATGAGGTTGTGGCAAGAGCTGCATAATGCCGGACTGATCAATCTCTTCATGCGCCGATAAGCACATATGGATGGACGCTACACACTTTATAACGTGTTTTTTATTGTGAGAAGAACTGAAAAACCTCTGGTAGGTGTGTGAAGGACAAGCCTGTTATTCCCCCAATGGTATTAGACATATTTGCCTTCTGAAGGAAAAGTTAATAATTGTTGTTCAACAAAAAACTACGTGCAGAGGCTATGTAGTCAACACTTTAGATTGATTGTCTTTTGAGTCAATTCACGAGAGACAAATGGCTGACATGTGTTTTAGGGAGAGGCCTTGTAAACATCGATATAGTGTTCAGGAATGACTGAATAACTCTTGTGTTCTCGGCTGCTGTTTGTTCACACATATTGAGTAATTTCACATCGAGGCTGGGCAGGACGAATCATGGTCTTAATTTGGGCCACGTACAAAGATTCTGTAATAAGTGCCTTAATACTTCTCACACGCTGGACTGTCATGGCGTGTGAGAAACAGCGATTCAGAGAACACTACGTGAAAAATACTCAACCAAAGAGAATAATTTAAATGATTTTATTTTTAATTCTTAATCCTATTTTTAACATTGCGTGCGAGTATAAATGTTTCTAGGTGGTCCGTTCAAAATGTACCTGTTGCCATGTTGCATCACGTGGAAATGAAGAAGTTTTTGTTTTTAAGAGACTTTTTATGCTTGGGCTGTAATGTTTACAGCTTAACTTTACTTGGAAGCTTTAAAGTGCAATAGCTTATGGCTCACAATCTGTTTGAATCAAAATGTGAATTTCTTTTGTGATTTGTTTGATCCTGCTATGGTGTGTTTGGTCACTTGATGCTATCTCATGATTGTATTTAACAAATTCTTTACCAAATAATTGAACTGCTATGTTCACTCAAATTAACTGGTGTCGAGGATCACCACACTCCTGGTTCACCAGTTCATAAATCATTCCACCTTTAATAAAACATATTTTTGGAAACAAATGCTAGTAACAGAGATTGAACGATGGTCCTAAAGCAAGGGTGTATTTTAAACTCATAATAAATCCTTTGAAATGGTGTTGTTGATTTAAAAATGATATGCCTCTGTTTTTTCTCAGAGTTCTGTGAATATGGGCCTTAGTTATAGTGTGGAAATCAGTTCTATATAGTTCGGTTTAAATAGTAGTTGAACTTAAAAATAACCTTAAAAGTGTTTAGAGCTAAATCTAAGAGATATATACATACTCTAACTCCCAGAATGCTGGTATTGTTTTACTTTTCATTGTCTACATTATATTTATGTTTCTGTGTACATAAGGGGTGAACTGACTGAAATAATGTCAGTTTGCTTTATGGAGCTAAATATTTGTACCAGCTTATACTATCACTTCCTTAAGCAATATTTGATCACATAAATACAGTTTGAGGGCGATGTAGTACAATGTATATCCCTAAACGGCTTGTCGTCAGGCCATAAATCTGGCAACTTAATCTAGAGTTCAATATATTTTACATTTAAATTGCAGTGTGTCAATTTTAGCGGCATCTAGCGGTAAGTCTAAAAATCAAAGATTCAAAAAGGGTGTTTACACAGTGATGCCATAGTAAAGAACCATTTTATTTCCGAAAGAACATATCGATGAACAGTTCTTAGCAGAACCATTTTTATTAGTGTGAAGAACATTTTCACATTTTTTTCTCTTTTATCTACATCGTCACACTTTGTCACCGGGAGACTTCTAAAAGTGCTTCTTTCCCAGTGTTCAGGAGTCGGTGAGTCATGTGTTTTAAATACCAATAAAAGACGATGAGACAATCATATTCTAAAGGCGATTGTAAGGGTTGCTCATAAACTAGAAGAATTCTGATAAAACGTTGCAACATGTGATTTGCAGTTCCTGCCCTCTTCTGCCATCTAGTGTTGAATGTTAGCAGTTGCAGGCTTATTCGTCATATAATTAATGTGTACACACCTCACTTTAGTGCGCTGTCTGTGTAATTAATGGTTGGATTATAAGACCTAAACACGGAGGCACTGAATGTGATTTGTTTACCTCTGAGTTCCAGACGTCCATCTCTATCAATGTCTGCTGACTCCATAATGACCTGTGTGTCTTCACCTGACAGAGGCGCCTGGGGTAGGATACAGACCATGGACAAAATATCAGAGAAAGATGTTGTTCGGCCAGAGATGATGACAGTGCACAAAAAGACTGACAATGTAAAAGTGGGCTGTGAATGCTTAAAATACAGTCTTGTGATGAATTTCACACTGTTAAATGACAGCGTGTGGGTGAGGTGTTTCTCCGCAGCTTTCTTTATCTTTTTACACTCACGGTTCACTTTTTTTCTTTATTCTGAGACTGAACATTCTTTTTTTATAGACTCCTCCTGCACCTCTGAGGATTTCAACTCTGTCATGAAATCTAGAAACATACTGTACTATTTTTCTGGTGAGAGAGGAAAGGACCCATTCAATAACTTGAAGACACTTTAATGACACAAGATGTTTTTGCAAGCGTTACATGCATCTGAATTTGATGCCGCAGATACGTGAACATGTAATGAGTCGAACATAAAAGGAACATTTAAAAAAAAAAATGTTTGAATTACCATTTGACACCATTGATAATATATTATCATATACTTTTGGTGTCTTTTTTTTCATCTATTTATACAGACAGCATTTGACACCATTGATAATATATTATCATATACTTTTGGTGTTTTTTTTTTTAAATCTATTCATACAGACAGCTATGTATATACTGTAAGAAGAGACTAAACCATATCATTGCACTTCTGATAAAGCATATCAGAAGTAAGACCTAAAAATGAATTTTGATTCAGAAACTGGATGTGTATTAAAGACTACCATTTCAAATATGGATAAAAAAACAATAAATCAATAAATATCCACAGCATATTATCAGATTAATTTAAGGCACTGACTAGTCAATAGTATTCTTATAATGCAGTGAATTGTATCTTGTTGCCTCATCTGGAATTTGATCAATGTCTTTCTCACTCAGATTCTCCATCATGCCCAGAGCAACTTCATCTGCGGTCCAAAGCCATCTGCTGTTATGTCAGCTTAAATATATTTGGAAGTTTCAGTATCAAAATAGATGCAACATTTTAGCTCCAGTAACCCTCTCTAGATGCTTGTGTAAGCATAACGTCTTTAATAATAATGACTGACGCAGAGATGTTATCATGTACTGTATAAATGAGTGTTTACACGACGGGTGAAAGATGTTTTAATAATTGTAATGATCATTAACTCTCACCATTTGAATAATGAGGGAAATGAAGTCTCGAGTCTATGGCTCCTCTGAGAGGCAGCATCTTACTTCCCCCAAAGGCACGACTTGCAATATGACTTATGTTAATGAAGCAAAAGTGTGGCCTTAAAAGACCTGGTTGGAGACCTGACAGAAACAGCATTGTTGTTCTTGTTTTGCCATCAATAACCTGTGAATTTATGCAATTAAAATGTACGTTCTTTGATCATCTGCCATCATTTATGTCCACTCTGTACCTTATAGAAATAGTTCACCCAAAAATAAACATTTACTAAAAATCTACTCACCCTCAGGGTATCCAAGATGTTAATGTGCTTGTTTAGTTAGTTTAGACAGCTGATAAAAACATAAACAGTCCATCCGTTAATGTCTTGTGAAGCAAAAAAAAAAAGTTCATCCATCATTAAGATGTTTATCAATCATTAAGAACTTAAAATTGCTGCTTCCAGCTCAAATGGAGTCCTCTATCCATATATTGCTTTCTCTATTGAAAACTTTTATCAAGTCTGAATCAGGAGAGAAATATGCACAGATCAAGCACGGTTTTACATGTTCTAAAGAAATAAATCAGCCAGGAACAATAGTTTAAGTTTAAATGCCTTAGTGATGGATTCATTTCATACAGACATGAAAAACTACTCATTTACATATTGGATGGCCAGAGAGAGAGAGAGAGTACATTTTAAGCAAATTTAGATTTCTTGGGTGATTTATTCTTTTAACTGTACTCTGCCAGCAGATCTCTATTTTTGGTCTGAGATTAATATAACAACAGCTGTTATTTGTACTGGAAATGTTCCTAAAATAAGCAGTACATTATTTAACTGGCTATTTTTAGTCAGTTACAAAGAGTCTTATTCTTTGTCATATTTGTGTTGTTATGCAATGTGAGTTACATAATAGAGCTATAAGCAGTAACATATAGTAGCATATATTACCCTTCAGATGATTCGTATGTCTTACAATATGTACTGTATTGTTCAAAATAATAGTAGTACAAAGTGACTAACCAGAATAATCAAGGTTTTTAGTATATTTTTTTATTGCTACGTGGCAAACAAGTTACCAGTAGGTTCAGTAGATTGTCAGAAAACAAACAAGACCCAGCATTCATGATATGCACGCTCTTAAGGCTGTGCAATTGGGCAATTAGTTGAAAGGGGTGTGTTCAAAAAAATAGCAGTGTCTACCTTTGACTGTACAAACTCAAAACTATTTTGTACAAACATTTTTTTTTTCTGGGATTTAGCAATCCTGTGAATCACTAAACTAATATTTAGTTGTATGACCACAGTTTTTTAAAACTGCTTGACATCTGTGTGGCATGGAGTCAACCAACTTGTGGCACCTCTCAGCTGTTATTCCACTCCATGATTCTTTAACAACATTCCACAATTCATTCACATTTCTTGGTTTTGCTTCAGAAACAGCATTTTTGATATCACCCCACAAGTTCTCAATTGGATTAAGGTCTGGAGATTGGGCTGGCCACTCCATAACATTAATTTTGTTGGTTTGGAACCAAGACTTTGCCCGTTTACTAGTGTGTTTTGGGTCATTGTCTTGTTGAAACAACCATTTCAAGGGCATGTCCTCTTCAGCATAGGGCAACATGACCTCTTCAAGTATTTTAACATATGCAAACTGATCCATGATCCCTGGTATGCGATAAATAGGCCCAACACCATAGTAGGAGAAACATGCCCATATCATGATGCTTGCACCTCCATGCTTCACTGTCTTCACTGTGTACTGTGGCTTGAATTCAGAGTTTGGGGGTCGTCTCACAAACTGCCTGTGGCCCTTGGACCCAAAAAGAACAATTTTACTCTCATCAGTCCACAAAATGTTCCTCCATTTCTCTTTAGGCCAGTTGATGTGTTCTTTGGCAAATTGTAACCTCTTCTGCACATGCCTTTTTTTTAACAGAGGGACTTTGCGGGGGATTCTTGAAAATAGATTAGCTTCACACAGACGTCTTCTAACTGTCACAGTACTTACAGGTAACTCCAGACTGTCTTTGATCATCCTGGAGGTGATCATTGGCTGAGCCTTTGCCATTCTGGTTATTCTTCTATCCATTTTGATGGTTGTCTTCCGTTTTCTTCCACGTCTCTCTGGTTTTGCTCTCCATTTTAAGGCATTGGAGATCATTTTAGCTGAACAGCCTATCATTTTTTGCACCTCTTTATAGGTTTTCCCCTCTCTAATCAACTTTTTAATCAAAGTACGCTGTTCTTCTGAACAATGTCTTGAACGACCCATTTTCCTCAGCTTTCAAATGCATGTTCAACAAGTGTTGGCTTCATCCTTAAATAGGGGCCACCTGATTCACACCTGTTTCTTCACAAAATTGATGACCTCAGTGATTGAATGCCACACTGCTATTTTTTTGAACACACCCCTTTCAACTAATTCAACTAATTGCCCAATTGCACAGCCTTAAGAGCGTGCATATCATGAATGCTGGGTCTCATTTGTTTTCTGAGAATCTACTGAACCTACTGGTAACTTGTTTGCCACGTAGCAATAAAAAAATATACGAAAAACCTTGATTATTCTGGTTAGTCACATTG
Organism: Carassius auratus; assembly: GCF_003368295.1. Classification (NCBI taxonomy): domain Eukaryota; kingdom Metazoa; phylum Chordata; class Actinopteri; order Cypriniformes; family Cyprinidae; genus Carassius; species Carassius auratus. Next base: position 6,918,828 of record NC_039254.1, on the reverse strand, counting down.
TACTGCTATTATTTTGAACAATACTGTACATTCATTCTATTCTCTGTTTTTTTTCCCCCCATTCTCACATTCAGAAGTTAAGTTTCCCCAGTCTCTTGGTATTGACATGGCAGAACACAAGAGTCTGTGCAAATATAAATCGAGCTGATTTAGTGGCTGTGTTTTGCTCTCTCGCGTTTTGCCCTCGGCTCTAGACTACAGAAACGACAGCTCTGATAGCTGTTCAGACACATACACCTTGATGTGCGTTAGGTTGTGCTCCTGTGTATAATCACTTTACTGTGTGTCCAGCTTTTGGTTGGTTGTTGCAGTCGGTTAAGGAAGAAGCATGTAATCGAGTTAGATGGCTGTTTGCCACACAGCCAAGTGGATCAGCACAGAAGAGGGACGATGACAAATGGGGGAAAGGCTAAAGAACACTCTGTGGGGTGGGGGTGGGGGTGGGGGGGGCTTTCTGGTTTAAATTAAGCATCCTAAGATACGGCAATTTATTATGTAAGCTGTTACGTCTCATGCCACAAAGATGCATCATGAAAGAAATGAAATTTCTCTTTTTAGAAATATTTTATGCCTCCTAATGAAAACATAGCATTTTCCATAGCTGTCACAATATGCAATTAAATCACACGTCATGTTGTACCATCAAAACTGGTTTTAAAGAAAGAATTGCACGTGTGTGTTTAAGTGCATACTGATTGGGCTCCTCCTGTTGTCTTCTCTCTAGAATCTGCTGAAGCTCTCAGATCAAACTCAGCTTTGCTCAGATGGTCATGAGCACACCAGAGATTCTCAGAGATTCTCAGAGATATCACCATGTCTTTCCATCTGTGTAGAAAATATCTATTTTTATACATCAGACTTCTGATTATTTTACTACATCATTGCTAAATATATTAACTAAATTTGAAAAAATAAAATCTTCATGACCCCATATAATCATATGATAAAATGTTTCCAAAGTCAACAAGAAAATTCATAAACATTCATTATACAAATTTTTGTCTTATTTTATATATATCTTCACAGAGGTAAAATGGACTGTCAGCACAGTTTCGTTTTCATTTTACATGTTAACTGACTGTATTCATTGACACTTACAGTATCACTTCACCGTTATGCATTCAGTTCTTCGAAACATGCAGCTATCATACTGATTAGCTTTGTAAGACTATAAATTGTAAATTCATTGCATGAGAACGTAAAGAAATTAGCATTGCACAATGACGGTATCCAATGAAAATATTGAGGTACTTTAATAAAGCAAACAGTAAACAGGTTTTTTTCACAGTTATTTTGCTAATATTTTCCAAGGGTACCAGTGAAGGACCCTGTATAGGCCTAAGCTCATGTGAGTGTTACTGGTGTGTGTTGTGTTAATGAAAGTTTTGCGCTAAGGTCGAGCCCTTCAGCTCATGTAGTTCAGGAGAGGCTAATGTTGTGTTTACTTGTTTAAGCTCAAGTCTAATTATATGATGTTCACATTATTCTGGGATTATGATTCCCTGGTGTAGACTTAACTTCTGAAGGCATTTCTTGTTGGTTGGGGCTATTTAGTCTGTTCTGGATATTTAAGGCCATACTGGACTCTCAGATCAATTAAAAAACATCTGCTCTTTTCCCCTTGTGTGGTATTCTTTACATCTGATTCTAAATTGTGGGTCTTGTAGCTAAAATGTTCATGATTCAGTATAGTTTAATGCTTTAGTATGTTTTATGGGATACCTGATAAATCTCTTGTGGATAAACTATGCTCACACTTCCTATTGGTCTCTCCCACTTATACACTGTTAATATCTCAGTCAATGTGACTAGCCAGTAACTAATGCAATTTTGGAGGGAAGTCTCCTGTCTGAGCACCCTTTAAGAGGTTGTGTTTCAGCTCCCAAATGCACTCATAGCCAGAATGATTATTTAGATAACAAGTAAATGCACATACTATGCATTTGTGCACCAACAGTTGTATCAGTTCCTCATGAGATTAATTTTTTTTATCTAAATTCCCAGATGATTGAAAATGGTTTTGTAAAAAAATTATAATAATAATGTATCGATGTATGTACACTACAATTATAAAACTGTAGAGTCAGCAAGATTTTTTTTTCAAGTCTCATGAAACCTTGTTAAAAAATTTTTTAAAAAAATATATAATAATATATATATATATATATATATATATATATATATATATATATATATATAATTAATTAATTAATTGTTGGTGAGATCAGATAATATATATAATTTTTTGATGGTATTTGTGTATTCCTCATTGGTGCAGACTTGAATCCTGTATGGGTCATGTCCTGATCCCATTCCCCCTCTCTTTTGCTCCATTTTCATGTTTCTATTCAGTTCTTTACATAAAAAGGCACAAAGACTAAAAAGAGAGATGGAAAAAAGCATAGCAACTCATGGTTTTCAGTTTTTTACCTGCAGGCATGTGAACAGAGGGAGATTTCAGTAGTGCTTGTGAGTATGAGAAAAGTGGGAGGGTGAAAAAAGAAAGCTGCTTTTAACATTCATCTCAGCACTGTATGAACACACTTGCTAGCTACAGCGTTTCCACGGCAACACTGAAAGAGTGACATGTTGTCTCAGACAAACAGAATGCTTGACATTATGACTCTAGCCTCTGAACCAGCTTCCTGTTATGACAACCAAACACAGTGTAAGGGCATATGTGTTCATGGGACTTTAGATTTGGAAACAGCACGTAGTTGTTGAAGGTGAATGTTGCTGAAGTGTATTGACTTTGATGATACTATATCTTTCATCTTGTGTAAGCCTCTGTGCCTTTGTTGTTTTCAAAGATCTGAGCCTGGTTTTCATTTTTCTTATTTTTTCATAGTTTAATTATATATATATATATATATATATATATATATATATATATATATATATATATATATATATATATATAGGCTACTGTGACACTGAAGACTGGTGTAATGGCAGATGAAAATTTTGCTTTGCCATCACAGGAATAATCTTGAATATAGGAAAGTTTCACTTTTAGAAATGGCTACTTTTTTAAAAAAATGTTCACGATATTCTATTTTGTAGGTGCACCTATATATATATATACAGTATTGTTCAAAATAATAGCAGTACAATGTGACTAACCAGAATAATCAAGGTTTTTAGTATATTTTTTTATTGCTACGTGGCAAACAAGTTACCAGTAGGTTCAGTAGATTCTCAGAAAACAAACAAGACCCAGCATTCATGATATGCACGCTCTTAAGGCTGTGCAATTGGGCAATTAGTTGAATTAGTTGAAAGGGGTGTGTTCAAAAAAATAGCAGTGTGGCATTCAATCACTGAGGTCATCAATTTTGTGAAGAAACAGGTGTGAATCAGGTGGCCCCTATTTAAGGATGAAGCCAACACTTGTTGAACATGCATTTGAAAGCTGAGGAAAATGGGTCATTCAAGACATTGTTCAGAAGAACAGCGTACTTTGATTAAAAAGTTGATTAGAGAGGGGAAAACCTATAAAGAGGTGCAAAAAATGATAGGCTGTTCAGCTAAAATGATCTCCAATGCCTTAAAATGGAGAGCAAAACCAGAGAGACGTGGAAGAAAACGGAAGACAACCATCAAAAGGGATAGAAGAATAACCAGAATGGCAAAGGCTCAGCCAATGATCACCTCCAGGATGATCAAAGACAGTCTGGAGTTACCTGTAAGTACTGTGACAGTTAGAAGACGTCTGTGTGAAGCTAATCTATTTTCAAGAATCCCCCGCAAAGTCCCTCTGTTAAAAAAAAGGCATGTGCAGAAGAGGTTACAATTTGCCAAAGAACACATCAACTGGCCTAAAGAGAAATGGAGGAACATTTTGTGGACTGATGAGAGTAAAATTGTTCTTTTTGGGTCCAAGGGCCACAGGCAGTTTGTGAGACGACCCCCAAACTCTGAATTCAAGCCACAGTACACAGTGAAGACAGTGAAGCATGGAGGTGCAAGCATCATGATATGGGCATGTTTCTCCTACTATGGTGTTGGGCCTATTTATCGCATACCAGGGATCATGGATCAGTTTGCATATGTTAAAATACTTGAAGAGGTCATGTTGCCCTATGCTGAAGAGGACATGCCCTTGAAATGGTTGTTTCAACAAGACAATGACCCAAAACACACTAGTAAACGGGCAAAGTCTTGGTTCCAAACCAACAAAATTAATGTTATGGAGTGGCCAGCCCAATCTCCAGACCTTAATCCAATTGAGAACTTGTGGGGTGATATCAAAAATGCTGTTTCTGAAGCAAAACCAAGAAATGTGAATGAATTGTGGAATGTTGTTAAAGAATCATGGAGTGGAATAACAGCTGAGAGGTGCCACAAGTTGGTTGACTCCATGCCACCCAGATGTCAAGCAGTTTTAAAAAACTGTGGTCATACAACTAAATATTAGTTTAGTGATTCACAGGATTGCTAAATCCCAGAAAAAAAAAATGTGTGTACAAAATAGTTTTGAGTTTGTACAGTCAAAGGTAGACACTGCTATTTTTTTGAACACACCCCTTTCAACTAATTGCCCAATTGCACAGCCTTAAGAGCGTGCATATCATGAATGCTGGGTCTTGTTTGTTTTCTGACAATCTACTGAACCTACTGGCAACTTGTTTGCCACGTAGCAATAAAAAATATACTAAAAACCTTGATTATTCTGGTTAGTCACATTGTACTGCTATTATTTTGAACAATACTGTGTATATATATAACTATTTGATATATTTTTGTTATTTTAATCATTGAATTTCATTTTAATTAAAACATTTTTTATAAATATTTCATTGTAGCCATTGTACATTTTTTATTCTGTGTAGACTTCAACACAGTTTGACCAAGCATACCGAGATTTCTTTTAAAAAGTGAATAGCTTAAATTACTTACCTAAATTTAATATAGGGTATAGTTTAATTATATCCAAATTTTCCAATTATCATTGTTACTCACATGTAGCCAGACATTTGTATAGATTTATGTATTGCACAAAAAAAAATGCTACAGTATTAGAGAAATAATAAATATTCAATAATTAATTACTGTTGAGGATAAATATAAGTCAAAGTAAGCAATTCTTCCTCCAAGTTATAGTTCATTATTTATATTGCTGACTCCCAGGCAACATAAAAACCTGGCCCATTAATATGCCTGTAGAGTTCAATTAATGTAAAGATTGTATTAATGTAAAGAGTTAATTGGCTGTTGTACGTCAGCTTCAAACGTGGTTCATCCAATCACATTTCAGAGTCGAAAAATTCAATCTAGCAATTATGGAAGAATCCAGGTGTTTTCCCATGACTCTCATCATTAAAAAGTTGTGACCCATCAAACAGTTCTGCGCATTGTACCATAAAATAAGCGTTTTATTTCTTTAAATTTCTTGGTGAAATAGCGTCAGTCAGCGCTGCGCTTGTGGCGCAATCTCCTCCCCTCAGCGGATTCCAGCAGAAGCAGTCCGCCTGAGACTCTGGAGGAATCGCGCTGAGCAAGATGGCGCTGTGTCGTTCAGCACTGAACAGCTCCCGTCGGGCTTTTTAACAAACACTTTCATTTGAGCTTAAATCAGTCAATCAAACCGAAACCCAGAATTCGCTTTGGGTTTTCTCCTTCAGTCGGAACGCAAGGAATGCTCCACAGGACGCTCGCTTTATTTGGTGCAGAGAAGCAGCAGAACCCACCGCAGAGACCCTCTCCACGAGAATGTCCACAGAAGATTCAAATACACACGGCAGTTGTTTGCGGTGAAACCCGTCCATTACCACTGGAGTTATCCTGCTGTTCCCCTGTTTTGGCTCTATAACATGGAGGAGCGAGAAAATGATATGTTTGAACAGAAAATAAACTCTTTTATTTAACATCACAGACATCGTTTCTGGACTTCCAAGTTATCTTCAGCATGTCAGGGACTGTAACACTACTGGTCATGTCTGCGTCGTTTTTCAACCCTAGTTTTGCGCTGAGCTCTCATTTCGATTCAGGTAGGATATTTTTATATACATATGCCTGTATCTGTATTTTAGGTTTTTAATGCACGTTGTGTGATGTCACATCGCATTTTTCAGTAAAAACCCGCTTCTGTGGTGATGCGCAAAATAGCCTACTCCTCTCAGCAGCATATGAAGAGCCGCTGCCCGCTAGAATGAGATCTTCTGTTAGAAGAAGCGTATTGAATAATATATTATGACATGATATTTTAGTTGTACAGGGAAATACTCGTAGACTGATCATTTTATTGTTTTTTTAGCGATCTATATAAGATTATATTATTATATTAGTTCATAAAACCTATAGGTGAAAGCTAACTAAATTACTCAGTTTGCCTCTCTACGCGTCCATTGACTCACAGGCCAGAGGTGAGAGGTGGAGGCGAAACACTGGGTGATTGATGCACAGGTAGACATTTCTGATTGGACGAGCAGGACACTATCGACCTCCAGGGAGGTGTGTGTGTGTGTGTGTGTATGTGTGTGTGTGTGTGTGTGTGTGGTGAGCAGCTAATTAAGAATATAATGACTGGTAAATGAGAAAGAGCCTAACCTTTGGTTCATGATAGTCAGTTAATGGGTAGTTTAAGACAAGTATATTTAAATTTGCGCTCAAAAACAAAGATTTGCGTGAAGCATCTTCATTATGTTTATGGTATATATCACGAAAGTTCTGCCATTATTTACTCATCTTCATAAGGTGGAAAGCTCCAGAAATTACGTAATACCACATCAAATATAGCTGCATAAAAGAAAATAATGGCCTGAAATCGTTCATGACTTTTATTTAGGGTGAATACATTAGATTTTCATTAAGATGAAAAATGTAAAGTAAAAATAAGTGTTGTGGAAACCATTTTCTTACAGTAATTGCTAGTAAATTTCACAAACAGTTACAAGGAAATGGCAAATAACACATTAAATGAAACAAAATGTTGAAGTAGAAAAATTTAAAAACTATTTTCTTGCAACACTCGAATAATCTTATTTACAACAACAACAAAAAAAAAATCACTTTTTACAACTGTTAGGGATGGCACTCGTGAACAGACCACAGCGACAGGAAATTCCAGTGGAGGTGAATTAATTGTGCGGATAGATCCCACAACAAAACAAACCAAAAAATAAAGAAACAACATGTACAAGTCTCTTTGTTGGATCATAGTCACAACAACAAAAAAGGTACTTTAACACAAGCTTCTATTGCTTGTTCCCTTAACACCAAACATCCTGACCCTAATCCACGGAAAGTGATCAGCCTCATGTACAACTCTGGCAGCCATTTTAAAGTCTAGGCCACACCCCAGGTTGTACCAATCTACAGGTAAGTTTACTTCCTTATATATTCACTTTTGGTCCTATTATGCATATAAAACAGCATCTATTCAAAATACAAACTCCACAAATTACAATATAGAAATACAACATATGAATGAACAAATATAACCCTTGTTTTACAGGTCCATTGAAACACCCCCAAGTGACATCATACCCAACATGGTTTCTCCCAATCAGACGGTGTGTCCACCATGCTTAAATAGTTTAGGTTTAAAGCAATTCAGGTTTGGCCACTGGTATGTGGTAAGTTATATTAATTATACTGTGTGACCTAATCTTAAATAAAGACTTTAAATCCAACATATGTGTATTATGGTTCTTTATAGTGAAAATGAATTAACAAAATACATATCTTACCCTCACATCTCTTAAATGCATAATACACAATACATTTGAACAATCACAGGCATTATGCAGGTCCGTGTATGATGTTAGTGCTGTAACAGAACATGTTAATGATGCATGCAGTGTGTGTGTGTGTGTGTGTGTGCTAGATATGGTGTACATGCATACAGTCCATTTATGATCACGGGGTTGCTCCGTGACAACAACCTAATGCTAAAATGTAATGAAAGAACATACAATAAACATGCTTGATCAACCTTAAGTTTCCCACTTTAACATTTAGCACTGGAAAATACAAAATAAACAAAAGTAAAAAAACATACAAGAACTAAAGAAAATACAAAAAAAAACAACAACAAATATGTCACTAACTGAAGCTTCATTACAACCCCTCACTTTGTTCTAAACTTGTATTAAAAAAACCTCTAACACTAGCTTGCACTATTCTTTTTCTATTTTGTTTTCTTTTTATTCATTATATTATTTAAAAGCCCTGGCTACGTGTACTGCATTTAAGCTAACTGAGACTTGTTATAGCACTTATATATCATTGCTCTTTTGTTGTTTTTGATCGCTTCTATTGTCCTCATTTGTAAGTCGCTTTGGATAAAAGCATCTGCTAAATGACTAAATGTAATGTGGTGTAATGTAATTTATTTATTTATTTGATGAGTGAAGAATTTCCAGAATAGGAAATTGTCCATTTTACAACCGTTTATAGTCTGTCAGGCTCCAGAAAGGGTTAAAAACATTGTGGAATTGTTTATATGACTCTTGAAGTCTTCTGGAGATCGTTTTGTGAGAAATAATTTTTTCAAAATATTTTGCCCTCCCTTAGTTGTCAGATAAGTTTCTGTCTAAAAAAAAAAAATACGTAGGATAACGTTTGACATCAATGATGTTCATTTGTGAAGCATTTGACGTCATTGACATCCAACCTGATATACCACTTCTAAAGGCATCATATTTGTTCTTCACACAAAGCTGTACTTTTCTGTTCCGCTGGATAAAAAATAACAGGATATGGGTTTAGAACATGAAGTCGATCAATAACGATGCAATTTTTGGGTGAACTATCCCTTTAAAGCCTCCCTGTGGAGAGAAAATGAGCCATCATGTGGGTTGTTGCCAATGATGAATGGTATTCCCTCCCTTCTAAATTAGGACTCAGTTGTGTGTTTGTTGCCTCCTCACATGGTTCCTATGGTTACCAAAAGGGTCTGCAGGCTTGGATTTAACAATCTACAGTACGTAGTGATTCCTTTTCTCAACTTTCTATGAGATATACTGCTATTAACCATATCGAAGCCTCTTTTCAGTATTCGTACACCATGTTCCAAATTGACCTTCACAGATTGGAATTTCCATGTTTTATAGTTTCAATTTGGAGTCGCAGACCTCTTCTCCTCCTCCAAATTTAATTATGTCCATCATTGGTGATGAAGAGGGGAACAAGGTCTATCTGTCAAAGTGATGAATGGAAGTGGGACTCATCCTGGAGAGTCTGGGAATGATCAGAGGAAACAGAATCTGCTCTTGTAGTCCTGCTGAGCTTGTTTCTGACTAGGATACTGAAGCCTGATCCAAACTGATTCATTTGTGTTTGCTTGAATATTTGAAATGTAAAATTGATGCAGAAATAATTTTCACTCAGAAACTGCTAGTAAACTTCACAAACCAATCAAGAAATGGTGAGTAACATGTTAAAAGGAATAGTTCACCTAAAAAATTTCATTAATTTCTCACCCTCATGTCGTTACATCCCCGTAAGACCTTTATTCATATTGGGAAAATAAATTGAGATATTTTTGATGAAATCTGAGAGCTTTCTGACCCTGCATAGACTGCAATTAACCTGAACATTGAAGGCCGGGAAACATAGTAAAGAAAGTTATTAAAATAGTCCATATGACATCAGAGGTTCAACGGTAATTTTTGTGATGCAAAGAAAACAAAAATAATGACTTTATTCAACAATTTCTTCTCTTTCGTGTCAGAATTTGATGCATGTTCATGACAGTACCACAATGCATACATTAGGATTTGACATGCATGAATGCACAGAGTAGAATGACAAAGAAGAGAAGAAATTGTTGAATAAAGTCATTATTTTTGTTTTCTTTGCACACAAAATGTATTTCCGTAGCCTCATTAAATTAACAGTTGAACCACTGATATCACACAGACTATTTAAACGATGTCTATACTACATTTTTGTGCATTGAATGTGTCTATGCAGGGTCAGAAAGCTCTCAGATTTCATCAAAAATATATTAATTTGTGTTCCGAAGATGAACAAAGGTCTTACGGGTTTGTAATGACATGAGGTGAGTAATTAATGGCAGAATTTTTTATTTTTTTTGTGAACTTTCCCTTTAAATGTGAAATTAATAAGTAGTAATGATTTTGAAGTAATCTTAGTTTTATGTACAACTTCGAAAAGAGGATTTTTTTTTCTTTATTTTTTATTTTTACAGTGTATCTGTATCTAAATGCCTTTTAGTCTGTGTTTAGCTAGAAGGTGAATGACTCACGATGACTTGGTAAGTCAGCAGTTATGACCGTGAATCATGGTGATGTAGCCCCGAGCATCATTACAGCTGGATCTTCTTAATGCTTTCTAAAATGAGTGGCTGTTACAGATGGATAAAAACAAAACTGTGAACTTTTTAAATGGGTCCAGGCAACTGTTCCTGAGGTTATGTGGAAATTACATCTTAATAATATAGAAACTGAAACGATAGAGAGGCTTGGCGTTGTAATGATGACATCATCTTTCTGGAAGCAGTGTTTGCTGGGTAATTTCTGGTGGTGCTGGCAGCCATCCCATGCCAGCCTCGGGAGCTCAAGTTTCCCGAATGCCAAACAATCAGACTGTCCTGTAGCACTGGGCTTTTCCTAAAAGACCAATTGCTGTTTATTCTCCTCCTGTGTATCTCACACACACAGGATCTGACAGGACAAGAAGGATCGGTAAGAACATCTTACAATAGATTATAGTAGATTTTACATGCGTTGAGATGTGCTAGTCGAGAAACAGGGAAAGACTAAATATGACATAATGAGATTTTGTAACCATCAACAATTTCTTCAAAGCATTCGAAAGAGAATTTGTATAAGATGTGTCTGGTTGAGATTGAGAAGAGAGGATATTTTGTGCTCAGATGTGTTTATGAAGGACATGATGCTCAAGTAATGGTGAAGGGCAGTGAAATGGCATCGGGGAGATGTAAACAAGCTGGTGAGAGGTGAGTGGCACTATGGTTTATATGCAATTTTGATTCATTTGTGGTTTACTGTATTTAGTGGATTTGAATAAATTCTGTTCAAAATGTTGGTGGTTCTTGGTAGAAAGTAATACTTTTGTTCATCCTTGCTGACTTCATCAAAAATGGCTTTTATATTGACATTTATATTGTTAGAAAGGACTTTATATTCATCAAAGAATGCATCAAAGTTTGCACAAAAATAACTGTTTTGAACATTGATAAGAATAAATGTTACTTGATTTTTTATTTCTTCTTTCAGGGACACTGAAAACTGGAATACACAGGACAAATATATATAAAATATGTTCATTTTAAATAAAATATATTGAAATAGAAAGCAGCTTTTTGATCAATTAAATGCAGCCTTGCATAAGAGACTTGTATTAAAATATTGAAATCTTAATAACTTTTGAACAGTACTATACAGCTCATTTCACAGGCTTGAGGTCTTGGCTTTGTGCACAGGAGAATTCTGATGCTGGAACATGAGTTCATTTACATTTTATTTTTTCTTTATTTTTCTTTTAATGTTGGTATATATAATTGTTGCATGACTGTATGCTTGATTTTATGTACCTATTCGTTACACATGTAGCTGAAAAAGCCAAAGGCATTAATTAGAAGAGGGTAATTCCACATGCTTCAGCGAGCTCTCTGGTATTTTCATGATACATTTGCTCCCATCAGTTCTATTCTAAGGAAAGCTCTCAACACCTACTCTTTGGCTCCAAGCACTGTCGTTTGTTCCTTCAGGTTCAGTTACAAACAAGCTGCCATGATTGGTGCTAATGGCCTGTGCCATTGCATTTGTGTGTGTGTGTGTGTGTGTGTGTGTGTGTAGTAAGTGAATACGAGTATGTAGGAGTGCAGGAGATGGTGGAAGATAATCGATCCTGATGGAAAGAAGAAGTCTAGTGCAGTTAGAAAAGAGCAGTCCATCATCTCTTTCCTCTCCGAAAAATATGGCATCCGCTAATAGATGCCACTCCTAGTGATGAAGTCTGAATGATATTATTTTCTTGCTCTTTGTATTGAACTCTTTATTGATTAAGACTCATCATAATGGATATGATTGCAACCAATACTGGTGGAGTTGTCTTGGCTTTTATATACTGTTGACAGTCTATGCCAGTCCTGTGCAAAATTATTTTAAATGCTAATTAAAAATAAGAGGTATGTTTGCTTTGACTCAAAAACAACAGAAGTAGGTATTCTTCGACTGAAGGGAGAAGATTCTAATCTTTTTGTTTTGTCTGTGTATGAGAGAGAGAGTGAGTGTGTGTTTCCGGTAAACTTGAATGCTTTTCCTGCACCATCAAACTATATAATATTAAGTTAGCAGCGCAAAAGGTCGTAGGTTCAATCCCCAGGGAACACACATACTGGTGAAAAAAAAATTGTATGTCCTGAATGTCGCTTTGGATAAAAGCATCTGCTAAATGCATGTAATGTAATATAATCAAAGCTTTGAGAAAACAAGGCCAAGTGAAAGACAGCAAGGCTATTTCAGGGACTGGCAATAATGCCCAAAGTGGAGCTATTCAGTGTGAGAGAAAAGGAAGATTGTGACCTAGAACATCACTGAAGTACCCAAGTTTTTTTTCCCCTTTGAGATTCAGTATAGTTTCTAAAAGAAAAAAGTGAAAGTGGTATAGCCATTAGTCACTTTTCAGCCATTTTATAGCCAGAAGCTTAATTTAAAAAAACATCACTGATGAATCATATGATGATGGATGACTCTTAAGAAAACTTTGGAATTTTTTTTTTTTTTTTTTTTAATAGAAGATATAGAATTTTTTTCTATTTATTTCATTTTTATTTTTTCATAACAAATATAAGTAATTCAAATAAGTAGATTCTAACAAAATTATCATCAATTAAGTGTCCAGTTATATTTAAAGGATAAATACATTTATTAATTGATTCATTTAGATGATACAATTATTAAAATGCTACAGATTTTTTACTTGAGAAATTAATGGCTGTAAAAATTTAAAGAGATCATCGGATGCCCATTTTCCACAAGTTTATATGTTATTTAGGACTTAATTAAAAGTCTGTAACATAGTTTGGTTAAAACTTCTCAATGCTAGTGTAAAGCAACACCTTCCACTAAATGTACAAACAGTTTACTAAATGGAATTATAAAGTGACTTTACCTGTGAACACCATTGTTTACTGTTGAGTGCATTGCAGTGTATCTGTGCTATCTTTTTATAAACAATACATACTTTTTACCATGAATAATATTTAGGACAATTATTTTCTCTTCTTGATATTTTCCCAGTAATAAATCATTTTGGGCCATTTTCACCCACAGAAATATATTAATTTTTTCCCATAAGGATGGAATGGCATTGTATGCACGGAATGTTAAGAGGGCTTTACAAATCCATTTATGTATTTAAGGGATTATTTCTGTTATCTATGTTTAAGGCAGATGTTGCTACAACTTAACCACTTCATTGATGAAACTGGCAATAGTTTTATAAACATATTAAATGAATCCCTCTAGATGGGCCATGACCTCTCCTGCTGCTCTGTTTGTCTCTCTCCCTAGGCCTACAGGGCATCACACAGTAAAGGCACTGATGGTCCTCAGTGTCTGCTTGAGAAAAGTTGCTTGCTGTCACACTCACCGCAAGCTGCAGTGACCCAGAAAATTCAGATAGATTGCACAGCAAAATCACTCACACAAGGTAGAACAAAATGCTGAAAGGACAGACTGTTGAGATGAGAAGTTTGACTGTAGGAGTAATTTAAGTCAAAAATGACAAATTGGCTGAGTTTGTACCTAAAGGTTAAATTGGGCTTTGAAATGGTACCATGGTGTCCTGTATTCCTGTACTAAACTATCATGCATTTTAGTGAAGTGTGCTGTATGTAGCAGGCTTTTATTTGACTTCTACTTCTGCACATCAGTACCATGGAGAGTTCCAGAGAGAGAAGTGGAGGCCATTATGTTGTTCCCATCTCTTACATATTTCCATGTTGAAGGACAGCAAGGCTAAGATGCGAGCTCAATATAGAATCCATTATGATTGTTCACTCTTTCCTTTTGCTGGCAAACTCAGTGCATCTTGTAGAAAACAGACAGCTATTGAATGATATGCAGGAAAACCCTTACTGACTGAAGGTTTTCTTGAAAGTGTCTGGAAAAGCAATAGGTTTGGAGAAATAGCATTCAACAGCAATGAACTGAAGAGTGTTTCAGGCTTTCTTTTTTAGGATTGAGGTGAATTGGTTTATTTCTTCCTACTGACACTTTCCACACACAGGGTACAAAAATCTGTTTTAAAACATCTGAATGAATCTTTTTCAGAATTAATCTTAATTTATTATTATTACTTTATAGTGACTTAATGGTTAAATAGTTAAGCTTGATGTGCAGTCAACACAATATTTTTAGAAAAGAAAAGAAAAGAAAATTATAAAAATAATAATGTTAATCTTATGTTAATGATTTTGTTTGTAGATACCGACAGTGTTCAGACATTTGACATTTTCAAAACGACTGTATGCTAGGTAATCTATTATTAATTTAATTATATATTTATTTATAACATAATATCCTTTTTACATCTAATGCTTAGAAAATTGAATGAGACACCAAAGTACCCTAAGTGTCTACTAACTGCCATTTTACATCCTGGCAGCCAATGTTATATATTCTAATGATTTCTGTGACTAGGAAAGACCCTGCATTAATACAGTGTATACGATTTGTAATGAAAACATGTGCAAGTGGCCATTAGTAATTCTCTGTCTCACAGCATTTGTGTTTGAGTGTGATCAAGAAGTGTAAGGCAGAAGCGTTGCTGGTGAGTTTACACAGCAGATGCTCATCGCTCTATTTCCATGGCAACATGTGACACAGATGTCACACCATCTCATCATTTCAGACTCATTAATCAAACTCTGATTGGCTTAGCCTGGAGGATTATGTCACTTCTGTCACTTCTGTCACCCTGGGCAATTAAGGGTTATTTGTCATTTCTAGTTTATTAGGAGGTCATATGAGGATGTTGGTGCTGGTAGTTATTTAAAGTAGACATCATATTTTTGATTGTTTATTTATTATTTTGGTCAATACTACTTGGAATTTAGTTTTACACAGTGTTATTTTAGCATATAAATTCTATTGTAGTTTTTAGTAATATTTTAGATTAGTTTTTTTTATTTTTTATTGTAATTATAAAGTTATACCACACCTGTGAGGTGGATGAACTATCTCGCCAAAGGAGAAGTGCTCACTAACACAGATTTAGACAGATTTGTGAACTATATTGGAGAGAAATTGGCCTTTTGTGAAAAAGTCTTAGATCTTTGAGGTCAGCTCATGAAAAATGGGGGCAAAAACAAAATGTTGCGTTTATTATTTTGTTCAGTGTAGTTACAGTTTTACAACTTTTGTTTTTAGGAATTTTAGGAATGTTTTGTTACACACACATATATGTGATTACAGGATTATATGTACGTATGTATGTGTGTGTGTATGACAAGGTTAGTTAGCTAAAACAAACCAAACTAAAATTTCATTGTATTTTTCATTTCAATGCAACTATTTCAGCTAACTTAAATATTTTTTATATTTTTCTTTAATTTTATTAGAGATGTTGTTCCTTTTAATGATTTTCTTGACATTGATTTATTAAATATTAAGAGCATTAGCCCATTCTGTTAACAGAAAGACATACAGATATATCTTAAACTACCCTGGAGGCAATAACCCTTCCAGTAAACTTATTTATTCCTATAAATATCACCCAACAAAAGTACAGAAGTTAAAATAATAATCTTAAAAATAAATATTTCTAGGATTTTTAACATAAAAAAGGGGATTATGAAATTAATTAAACTTAATTGTTATACTACTAATACTATGTGTAATGAAACATTTTGGATATTAAAAAATGCTGAAAATGCTATCAGACAGGCAGACATTCACACGTGTAGCACATGCTCTGGTAAACTGAAGGTTATATAAAGTTGCCATTCTGATCACAGAGGCTGGAAGATTGTGTTTCACTGCCGCTAGTCAAAAAACCCAAACCTGGCAGAACTGAACCTGCTATTTATGGATAATTGAGCCCTGACCTTCAAAGCCCACATCATGTGATATGCCCTGAAATTAATGAAACATATGTAGTCTCCCTGTCTCCATGGCAACAGCACTTCAGCATCCATGGCACAGTGAGAGCACACTTAAGCTTTTGGTTCTCAATGGGTAATCACACTGTTGCCATCTATAACCACAGCAACAGCAGGAAGACCAATTCAGGCTTTGAAGGAATTAGAAACACTGGTCTTGTAGATCCGTTACTTAGAGGGGAAGCAAAAATTCTATTTAGCTTGAATTGAATTGTTGTTCTCCACCAGGTAGCTCAAAGACTTCATGCTTTACTCGCCATTGTAATACTATCATTTGGGATATTTCTAGTGTCTGATGAGTGTGTTGGTAACTAGTACTGGACATTTCAGCTCTGTGGTTTGTTTGCTCTTTGACAACTGTCTACTTAGATTGTCAGTCAAGGTTTCTTAAAGGAAAAACATAATTTAATTTTTATGCACATCTTCTCCCTGACACTTTCTGCTGCTTTTCCATTCAGACTCCATTGTAAATGGAGTTCCATCCAAATTGTTGGTTCTGTCTTCTAAAAACTTTTTTTTTTTGCAAAGCTTAAAAAAGTGTTATTATGGATAGTAATAATAGTGTTATTATGAACTCATATTTTGACCAGAAGCAATTGTTTTAAGTTAAAAACATCTAATAAATGATTTGTCTCTTACAAAGACACAACATTTCACTTGACAAGATGTTAATTGATGGACTGGAGTTTACTCGTATTGTTTTTATCAGCTGTTAGGACTCTAGTTTTGACGGCACCCATTCACTGCTGAGGATCCATTGGTGAGCAAGTAATGCAATGCTAACATTCTCTGATGAAGAAATACACATCTATTTATTATGGCTTTAGGATGAGTGAACTTTCAGCACATTTATGTTTGGGCTAACTATTCATTTAAGACGAATTGCTTGTTGCATTCATAATTTCACTTGGGATAAAAGCATTTGTCAAATGAATGAGTATATACACAACAAGTGTTTAGAGATATTAGTATCTGCTGTACTTCCTCCTTGATTACTCATGATGATTACTGGTTGATAAACTGTGTAATTTTCAGTAGATATTGCTGTATTAGATTTAATTAGAAATTTGTATTGCAGATAATAACTCTCAGTCCCATGTTTATAATACAAATATTTGAATTAGAGATATGGCCTGAAGCTTAAACTGACAATTCTAATATAAAGAAAACTAGGAAAAATATTCAATTAAACTCAAACACAGAGACTATCTCAGGCATTTTGTCCTAATTTTATTCAGTAGTACATTGTCTTCCTTTTATTTCTTCATCATTATTTTATCAGCTGCCTGATGCTGCAGCAGCTCTTAGGAACCGAGTTACAACTCCACCAATTTCTGTCTTCTAATTCACTGGTGTGTGTTTAAATTTTAATGTCATGTTCTTGTCCTCAGAGTTTGAGTATCCTCTCTGGATATGAACCTCCTGACCTGAACCAGATAGGAGTACGTGGAAAGACATCAAAAAGAGCCCTAGCATGTTTGTTTTTAGTGCACGTTACGTAACTTGAGTGGCACGTAACCATGCAGAGATCTGCATCTCTGAGAGGAGATGATGTGGTGGGTGTCTAGCAGGATCAGACCAGAAATAAGGCATTTAGACTCCCAAGAGCCCAGCTGCTGGTTTCCACCGCAGACACAGAGAGGATCAGAGGGAGAGAGCGTCAATGCTGGAATGACAGTGAGTAGATGGATTGAGAGATACAAAAAAAAAAAAATCCTTCTCTGGTGAGCTGCCTACATATGCAGATTTTTAAGTAACTCCTGACGCGAGAGCTGTTCCAGAAGTTAGCAGTATTTTTATTCCTTACAAGATAATTTTTGAAAATAAGAAGCATTGCGTATCCTTCATGAAGGAAAATCCCATAATTCACTGTGACAAGCTTAGTGGGGAACAAAATCTTATCAAACACAGCGGAGAAATGTTGATTATATATATATTTGGGTAAAGCTACCACGTCCTGCATTGCAAAATACTAAACTATAAAATGTTAGAAATAATATTTTTAGTTTTTGAAAGAAGTCTCTTGTGCTCACAAAGACTGCATTTACCAAGATGTACATTTTCACTAAGAACAGTAATATTCTTAAATATTATTACATTTTAAAATAACCGGTCACTATTTTAATATATTTTAAAAGTAAATTTATTCCTGTTCTGGCAAAGCTTAATTTTTTAGGCAGACATTTCTCCAGTCTTCAGTGTCACGTGATCCTTCAGAATTCATTCTTATATGTTAATTTGCTACTCAAGAAACATATGTTTATTTCTTTTTTATTATAACGGTTGAAAAAAAAATTATGTTGTGCTGCTTAATTTTTTTGTGGAAACTGATTTTTTTTTCAAGATTCTTCACTGAATAGAACGTTCAAAATACACAATTTTTTAACATGAATGAAACTTTTAATCTCACTTTTGAACAATTTAATGCAACCTTGCTGAATAAAAAAAAATCTTCTTGACCGCAAGCTTTTTGAAAGGTATTATATATATACATATATATATATATATATATATATATATATATATATATATATATATATATATATATATATATATAACAACACTGACATTCAAATTAGATTTTTCACCCAATGTGAAATAATTATTTTAATGCAATTTTAGAGCATTGTGTAACATGCAAAATGTTAACCAAACCTTTGAAATTTAAACTTACAAAATTATTTGTAAGTCAGGTTTCCTGTGTGTTTCATTTGATTGGGTTTATTTTTATTTATTTTTTGTTACCGCCTATGTAGAATATTGCAAATTAGTCACTCGTTTTAGTTGTGATGCTTCATTTAAAGACAGTAAAATAACAAGATGGCTCACTAGAGCTTTGAAATGCCTGGAGGAAGGGATGATTAGTCCATATGTTCACTTTTTCCTATTTATTTTGCATTTCTCTATCCATCACTGATTCTTTTAGTGACCTTACGATGTGTCCTTGCTGCAGGTGATCTTCGAGAACGCACAGAGATACTATTCCTGTCACAAGCATCATGTAGACATGCTGATTTAAGAGGAGTTTATCGATTGAAAAGCCTTCTTACTGTGCACAGACAGGAACAGCAGGAAGCATGTGTGTGCGGTTTCACTGGGCACACAATCTTGTGCAATGACTGAAGAGGAAGTCCGAGTCAAACCTTGACCTTTTTCCCCCATTAAACCCTGCACTCTCAGGGAATATTTTTTTTTTTTTACAGAGCTGTCATTTGGGCCTGTAAAGACGTTCACACACAGGACAAGAAGTGCACTGTTGCATCACATCTAGGACAGGTCACACACTGTATGCGTCACATGCAATTAAAGTCAGCAGTCCAAAACAATTCATCTAATCATCAAGAAGGGAAAAAGTTCACTTCAAGAATGAACAAAGTGGCATTTGTGAGTTTGAAGTTCGGTTTTTGAAAAAACTGAGCAAATGGAAAGAGAAAGCAAGATCTATATTATTATAGCTCTCTTCATTTAAGCCAGAGAAAGACAAATATTTTGCTAAAATATGTACAATACACAATCACTATCCACTTATTATGCATTTTATACTTGAACAATGATTTTTGATAAATATAATGTAATTTAGTGGAAGTCGGTGTGTGAGTAGTGCTTATTATTAGTGTCTTTTGAAAGAGTACTGAAATTTGAAACCTTTTTTCTGGCTGGCATTTAATAACTTCTGGGAGTCGATGTACAGCATTCTGCCTAGAAACAAGATTTACTAAATGAGCGGATTTGAAGAAGAACTGCTCACTGGATTAACCAGAGTTTATCAGAGTGACATCAAATTATTTGAAATAATTGAGTTTTGTTTGAGCCACTTAGTATCCACGAATTTACCTCTAACTGCAAGTAACCACTTAAATTATTTATAGTTATACCTTTCAGTTTGACAGAAAGTTTTAAAGTCTGCTCTTTTCTGTTCAGCCATTCCTACGTGGTTCTGTTTATTTTAGTCTAAAGCCTTAAACCAGACCGTTCCAACTAAATGAACAGCATTTAATATATAGAACAGGTCCTTGAATCATATATTTCAGATAGACTACACACATTTTTTTTTTTGGCTTTTCAGCGTTTCCTTATCTGCTCAGGGATAATATTGTCTGATTAACACATCAATAAATCATGGGGCCTTGATCCATAAAAACCATTCCATTATTCTCTTCTTCAATTTAGTTTGCCTAATAAAGAACCACTCTGATCCATGCAAAAAAAGAGCACAGATTGTAAATGAGGCCTATAAAAAGTAAACATTAGGCATGGAAGAGCCTCAAGCTATAATGAGAACATTAAGAAAATGAGATTTAAGATATAGCTCAAAAGGCACAGTGGGAAAAACTTGATAGATCTTTTTCTCTCTCTGTCTTGCTATCATACAGATGGCACAGTGCCAACTACTAAAATAAATGAACTGCATTTTAAAGTAGGTG
This sequence comes from Carassius auratus, assembly GCF_003368295.1. Lineage (NCBI taxonomy): Eukaryota > Metazoa > Chordata > Actinopteri > Cypriniformes > Cyprinidae > Carassius > Carassius auratus. The sequence goes on along the minus strand of NC_039254.1, from coordinate 6,898,305 downwards.
TAAAGTGATCCAGGGAATGCGAAGGAAGGACAGCCATTTCATTGAGTTGTTGATTTAGCGTAATAAAAGCTACAAGTAAACTCCAAAAGTGTATCTGACAGACACACACACACATGTATCTGGCTTTCCTGCAGTGCTGAAGTAAGCCAATCTGTGTCGCTGCTGTAAAAATGTGTCAGACTAACTAGTGGTGACTTTACAAAAAGAAGGCCATCAGTATTTGGGTCAGAGTTTCTACAAAGTAGGATATATATATATATATACTCTTAAATGTAAAAGATCGATCCTATAGCTGTTTGAGTAAGAGTTAAGCATGCAGGTGTACATTACAATTGCGAAGCGTTGGTGAAGTAGTTTAAAAAAGGATTGACTTTCAATTACACTCCTAGAGAAGGTTTTCCATTTGAAGGTGGCATATTTCACTGGGAGTTACATAATCCCCACATTTGTGAGCCCAGCACGACTCCAAGATCTCCGAGCTTTAATGAAGACGGGGACCGCGGGGCACAGACTTAGATCTGCTAACGGACATGCTGAAGTGTGTGTGTGTGTGCGTTAATAGATCCATGTAGCTTCTTGAAAACACGTCTATACCCTCGTTAAAACTTAATTCGAAACATAGCTCTTAAAGGGGATTGAAACCTAAAAATGTTGTCTCTGCTTGTCAAACGTCAATTCACTGTTAAACTCACAGTTGTATGCAAATTGTATGCAGAAGAATAAGCATTCATGCATAAACTGTTTACAACTACGTACTTATTCCCTATACACTATAGTGAGTAACTATATGAAGAAAGAGTCAGATAAAATCAATGTATTCATATACCATGTATTTAAGACACAGTCAACTGGTCAAAGGTGACAGTGAAGACTTATCAACTTTCTATTCATCAATGGATCCTGAAAAAATATAAAGCAGCACAACTGTTTTAATAAGTAATTATTCTTGAGCAGAATCTGCTTATTATAATCATTTCTGAAAGATTTGTTATTTGTATAATGCCATCACAGAAGTAAATGACATTTTAAAATATGTTCAAATAGAATATAGTTATTTTTCAAATGAAATTTCAATAGTATTTCACAGCATTTCTGTTTATATTGTATTTTTATCAAATAAACACAGCTTCTCAGTTTTAACTTTGGATATCTGTAAGGAGTGTCTGTCTAGCTCCTCAATCACAATGTTGTGTATGTTTTGTTTACTTCCTGTGAGCGAGTTTGAGAGGAGTTCAAATAATTAGTGCTTTCAGTGATCAGACACAGAGATTGTTTTTGAGCGTCGCCATGGAAAGTAGATATTGTGACACAGCATGTTATTACTGTAGTGCTCAAAACAACCAGTAAGTAGCAGCCCTCACTGGGCCTGAAAATGACATTAGCATTTGAAATAAGGCACCAAGCAGAGATACCATAAAGGAAAAAAAGTAATGCTTTTGCACATTTAATTGGACTTCATTTGATGGAAAGCAATGCGAGAGTATCTTAAAGGACATAACATAAAAATAAAGTAAAATACTGGATATTTTTTAACACTAGTTTACAGGTTCATCAAGGATAGGGATGCAAAATATTTGCACAATAACATTATAATGGCCTTTTCATTCACCTGTATTGATATACATTTACATTTTAGTCACTTATGAGAAAAAGAGCAATAATATGTACAGTAATGCTGTGACAAGTCTCAGACTAGTCCAGTATGCAAGGGTTTTTTATACATAAAAAGAAAACAAGTAAATAAAATCAAAAACTAAAACTAGTGTTTGAGGGACTGTAAAAAAAAATCTAACAAGTCTATAGAAAAAGAAAAGAGAATGCTAGTGTTGGAGCATTGTTTTTTTTTTTAAAATAAATAAAAAGAAAACAAGTAGATAGAATAGAAATAAAATAGAGAATGCATATTTTGGGATTTTATAATTTTTTTAAAGGGATATAGGATATTGAGTTGTACCGATTTTAACATTTTCATACAGTTTTGCTATCATCTTTGTTATTATCTTTCATAATAATATTTCAATGTCTAAATTTAATTGTGTAATTGGAAGGGTTAAATGCATATGTTTAGTGTTATTCATTCAATCATACTTTTTTCCTGAAAAATGTGTACAATTGTATTATCAGTCCTAATTATTATCTTATTGTTATCCCCCTATATATTTATCCTAAGTTTAAAGCTAATCAAAAAATGTATAAGGTGGTTAAATATTTTGATTACATATTGTGTATATCAGTTTGTAGATTGATTCACAGTGTAGCATAATTTGTGTCTACTATTATAGTATTTATTCATAATTAGATTTTTTTTCTACAAATTTTTTTTGTCATATTATGTGCTTTTCTCATATTTTTTATAACCTCTATCATGATATTTCTATTTATCTTTTATTTTACACTGAACTAGCACTTGGTGCTCTTTCACAATTAATTACAAAGAAACAGGAATTAAATATGAACTTCTCAAATGGAAAAACTGTAGTTGTGATCATTTTAGTACTTCAGTTAGAATTTCGGCAAAGTTTTAAGTTTTTCAGTTTTATTGTAGATTTATTTTTATTTTGCTTTATTTTAAGCTGCTAATCTGAGCTCAAGAAATAAACTTTATGAACACATTTTTTGTCTGATATTATTGGTGACATGACACGGTATTAAAACATGATCTTTCTAAAGTACTGATTTGGGACACATTTGAAGCTGAATATTGTCCCGGATGGAGGCCGTTTGTTTAGTCTGATGTGGTGATGTCTCGAGGGTGCTGGGTTTCTCATGCACTCAGGCTGTATTTGGGCTCAGTCCGACAGAGAGAGCAGCAGTATGGCCATATGTGCATTATGTCTATGTCTGTTTCCAGTTTGTCTGCTGTGGCCTTGGTCCAGCTCCACCTCTCCACCCGTCTCTCCATTTGCCTTCTGTTCTCACATTCTGTCTCTTCATCAATATTAGAATTCAGCTTATTAGATTAATGGCTCGATCGTGTTTGAACAGGCTGTCTCTCTTTTTCTCTGAGCATGTTTGGCATTCAGCCTCTACTGACTCTCTCTCTTTTTTTGTCTTTAATCTCTTGCTTTTTGCCTGCTCTTGTGCTGAATGCGCAAAGCTGTTGGAGATAGTGGAGTGAGGGATGGGAGTAATGCCAGCACACTAAAACTACCTGAGGATGAGTGGGTATCATACAGAAAGCTATCTCAGCACAATGTTGAAGCCCGTTGCTGTTAATGTAGCACTATTATTTCTGCAATAGCATTGCATGCTTTCTTTCTTTTTTTTTTAAGTGCATGGTGCTAGCAGCTCCAAAGTCTTGAGTTCGATTCCCAAGGAATGCATAAATTGTAGAAATGTAGTTTGAATGCTTTGGGTACAAGCATCTGCCAAATGTGATTAGCTAAAATCTCTGTATACCACTTTCTAATGTTATCCTCGCTGTCTGTGCATAAACAAACATACGGTGCAATTAGTGTAGCTCAGTTCACAAATAGTTCTTCTAATGAATTACTCCTAATGAAACACTCCAGAGTTTGAATCAGTCTGATGCTGACTGAATGAGCTCACTGAATATGCTGGTAGTTATTAATATGTCATTACTTTCATGATGTCATGAAGGTTCATGAAACTTAATATCATTATCATAAATTATCAAATCCAAAAAAAGTCATTTCTGACAGATAATAAATTATTTATTTTATGAAATGATGTCTCTAAACATTTTGTTGTTTTATTTATGTAAAGTGCTTTGAGATGTAACATTTAAAGGTGCTATATAGAAAATAAAGAATATTTATTATTATATATACATGCATACAGTACATACATACAATATAGCGATTGATACAAAAAAATATTTTGTATCAATATAAAAAAAAACAATAGTATTGTTTTTTTTATTTTTATTTTTTAGGTAAAATTGTATATTGTAAATTTTACCTAGAAAACCTAAACATGAATATACACTTACCAACAAAAAAATTATCATTAATTAATGTAGAGAGGGTTTATTTATTTCTATATATTTGTTTAAACTATTTACTTGTTAGCAGATTTTTGGCAAAATCTTTTGATTCAATCACACATACAAATGTGTTTACATGCTAATGACGGTTATGTTTAGGACTGGTAGTGGACCTTCATGCTTGCTTTTTTTCTTAAAATCATATGATTTTTGTATGATTCACAACATATGAATTCATACGAAGTTGCCATCTCTGTAAATAGTACATTTTTCCATGAGAACAGGTTTAAGCTTAAGCTTTTGCCTAAGTGACTAGAGGCCCATTAATGTGTTCAGGTTGTTTATTTCCTGTGTAAGTGTGTAAGTGAAAGCAGAACTCCTTTATCCCGTCTTATGATTGGATAAAAGGTCGGGCTTGGTTTATGTTAATGAATCTGCTTGTAGGCTGTTAATGAACGGTTCAGATTGGGCTCTTTTGTCGAGCTCAAGTCGCTTCCCACCGGGAACTGAGTACACGACACGTTTCCTCCACTTCTTGTGGCTCTGCTCTGGTTCATCTCCACCCATCCCTCATCATTTAGTCATTAGAGCTGCTCCTGCTCTCTGCCTGAGCTCACTGAAAATGAGTACCAACCCCCGAGCTGAGAGAGAGAGAAGAAGAAGAAGAAGAAGAAGAAGAAGAGGAAGAAGAAGAGCAAACTGCAGTGAGAACTTCTTATTGTAAAAAAATAAATAAAAAATAAAAATATCTGCTCCTGCTTCTTTTTTTATGATCCATTTCACATTCATTTACTCTATTATTCCTGAAATGAAATGCTGGAGAATATCAGTCATATACTCATATCAGCCACCCTCCGTATTGCTGCATGTATTTTCTAACAGTAGCTGCTCAGCCTTAGTGTTTCAGTCATGGGGTGTTGAGTTTCAGGGTTGTGCAAAATTCAATTCAATTTGTTAGTTAGAAATTAAATTGAATTGGATTGGAATGACAGGAAAAGACAGGGCTGGGGAGACAACATGGAGCATTGCACCATTTGTAAGAGTTTGAGGTTGTTTTTTTATGTTTTTAAAAGAAGCCTTGTGCTCACCAATGCTGCATTTATTTGTAACAAACACAATAAAAAATTTTGAACAGTCAGTGTTTATTTGAAATAGAAATGCACTGGTGATTTTAATAATTTAATGCATCCTTGCTGAATAGAAGTAAAAATCCCTCAGTATCATATTCTTTAAGCACATTGTATTATTCGTTAAATTTACTTTTGTAAACTATCATTTTGTGCTGTGATGGAATTAACAGCTTTCAGAAAAATGTATCTATTGAAAACTTATACTATATATAAACGTATTTTTGATTGTGTATTTCTATGGCACTTAGCTGAAATGTGTGGTGTACTGTCTCTGTCTACTGCTGTATCTGGCTTTCTGAGAAATGCTTATTATCTTGGAAAATAAAAAGTTAAAATATGATCTTTTTCTCTGGATTCATTGTAAGCTATAAAACACTTTTAAGATACAAATTCTCTGTCTAAAGCTCCAGAAAGTACTTAAGACTAAAGTTTGTTTGCAAATTGAGAGTTTGAGTGGGCCAAAGCAAACCTCAAAGACAACATGTTTTGAGAGCACCTGAATCTGAAAGCCTTGTAATGGCTCGATGAAATTGCAATGAGTCACCACAGCTCTCACACTTTGAAAAGCAGTCTGGAATTAGAGCTCACAGGGTCCAGACAACGTGTTTCAGGGAACGTTCATCTCAGAATTACATGACTAATGTTAATGCAAACACCGAATTCTGAAAAGGAATAGCGACAGACATGCATGTAGTTCAGACTTCTAATCATTGTATTGTCTCACGGACATTATCTATAAATTTTACAGACATTTACATCAATTCTATAATGGTAAAAAATACTGGTTAAACACCTGTAAAAAAAAATGAATACTGAAAAATTCCTTCAAATTATACAGTACATTGTACCCGATTTTTCTTTTTTAGAGTGTACCAATTAATTGAAGGATCAAATAATAAATTCAAATAATAATAATAGATGTACATGTGTATGGGTTGAAACTCTTCAGGTTGAAGTGTCAGGTTAAATGTGCCCTGCCTTTAGTAATATCTGTTCTCATTTAGAGAATTTTTTTTTCTTTATATATAAATATATAAACATCCTTACAATTAAAACATCAAATGATTTTGAGAAAATTGTGGTCTTTATTATTTGAGATGTTCTTTAATGCGACCCTGGAGCTACTGAATCACTGTATTTTTCTCCCAATCAACCTTTCCTAATGAAGGATGCTTGAAAGGGTCTTTGTCACTTCCCCTCTGTGCCTCATCACCGCATGCGATCTGATTCATGAATACTAATTTCAGTGTTCATACGAACAAGACTGAAACTCGTCTTTGAAAATAACCAGATATGCTTACGCTCAGAGCGAGACTAAATCTCTGTTAAATACATTCCTGATTACCTGCTTTACCAGGCACAACAGAAGGAGCCCAACTGCTATTCATTAAAGAAGTGTCTCTATTGTAGTGGTCTGGCCACAGTCCTGGTCTCTGAAGCTGAATGATTTACGTCTGATTGTAATGCTGCTGCAGTGAGCGGTTCAGCACTCAGAAAACCTCCTGGCACCAGAGGGAGTGAAATATAGATGAATGCATTTCATGAAGCCTCACAACGTATTGCTCATGAAACGTGCCAAGTACACACAAACTCACATCCTATTCATCAATATCTTCATGGTCTGCTTTTTGTCATTTGAGATAGACAGACAGACAGACAGATATACAGACAGACAGACATACTTGAGGGGATGTTGAAACACAAGAGCGTTTTGCAGCCAACTGCAGATTTTAAACTCATTCTATCCTTTCTAGTTTCCAAGGCAACTACTGGAGCCGAATTCGGAATGAAAATAAGACCCTGCAATTCTATTAAAATAAATAAAGCTATCAAATATGACCTTACTGACAATCACTATCAATCTTGGTCTTGTTATTGTGTTGTGTTAGATGATGAATTAGATCATATATGCCTTGTATTATTGATAATTATGCTCTTTATTACTGTATGTGTTTGCCCTGACATTTCTTTAATAATGCACATGCCAGTGGCCTGCCAAATGTAGTATTAGATCTGACAGTTTAAAAAGTGAGAGAAAACAGCAGGATGTCTCTTCATTTAGTCCATGCTGGTTCTCTTTGCTACAACATTTTTTGCTTATTCCAAATGCACTGAAATCAGAAAAGACTCAATTGTGTTTTATATTCAGTTTGTGAGGGAAAAGGGTTCTCTCAACAAATCTAGCCGTTCATCAGCAGTGTCAAACTTATATTAAGCGTAATTATTTATTCAGAAAATTACTTTGCCATTATAAGTGTTTATACTTAAAAATTACACATCATTTACTTAAAATTGTCTTCAAAGTTGTTTTGAATGAAATATTTGCAAAGCATTTTTAGACAGGCAATCTTTTCAGCACACCCACTGAATTTGATTTGGAGAATAGTAAGCCAAGAAATCCAAGACAATGCTGAGAAGAACCATCGTAAATAGATATGTTTTGCTCCTTATGCTTTTGAAACAAACATTGTAGCTTTAATGTGATCATTAAATATGTAATTTGTTACTGGGACTTGAAGGTAAAATGCTAAAAGTTAGAGTTAAAGCTACAAAATATCCGTCCAAGTCAAACTGTCCTGTAGTTGAAATGTAATCAGCATTTATATTGTATAATGATTACCGTGCGTGTAGAAAAATCATGTCAACAAGGCTTTTTTACAGTTTCTTGCATCCATGTGATCGGTAAAATACTTTTTGGTTGTTAGTATTGGTTGTCTTGGAACACAAATAAGAATAATCAAATCTTGTTCTTGTTTGCAATTCAGTATGTGTATTCATGCTGATAGCAGTTGCTTAGTTTGTGTAATGTCTTGTCTGTCCTGCAGATGGCGCTCCACTGACTGAGCTGTCCTGGTCATCCTCTCTGGCTGTGGTGGCTGTCTCTTTCTCTGGACTCTTTACCTTTATCTTCCTCATGCTGGCTTGTCTGTGCTGTAAACGAGGTGACATTGGCTTTAAGGTGAGACCCTCTTTCATTTCAATCACTTTTACAAGTAGTGGCTTTTAAATTCCATCAGACTGCAATGGTTCACTGGGCACACACTTTGGAATGAGCCAACTCAGCAAAATTCAGTCCCAAACAGAACACACATATTAAATATACCATGTCAGGCCCATGAAATAAGCAGACAATGCAAATCTACACAGTATCTTTGTCTTGTTTTCCAGTCAAAAACTTTTTCTTTTAATATTGAATCTTATTTTATTTAAACTAACTTATTCTGTTTTAAATTAAAATGTTCCTTTATTCATTTTTTTTATTATACAATATTTTGGTTTTTATTTATGATTCTGTGAAGCTGTTTGAAATATCAATGTGTATGAAATCAGCTATATAAAAAACTTCCATTCCCTTAATTTGATATTTTTTTTATCTTGAAGAAAGGCAGTGTAAGTGATATAGGCTATTTGCATTAAGTGCAAATTTCACCAGATGCTATTTACACTAAATGATAATAGCATATTCTCATAGAGATAGATTCTATTTACACTAAGTGAAAACAGCAGTATTTTTAGTGATATGCTATTTACACTAAGTTCAAATATAGATTCTATTTATACAGTGTTAAAATAGAAGGATTTTCTGTTTTTTTAATGCAAATAATAACATTTACAGTTTTCTGTCTAGATGTATTCTTATTGTGAATGAAAAGGTAAAAAAAAAAAAAACTATATTTCTCTCAAAGATGCATTCCTGTAATATCTAAATCATGTCTGTTTCTCAGATATAATATTTTTACTGGAAGAAAAAAATAATATCCCTTAGGAATGAGATTTTATGCAATGCACCAACAATGATAAAACAAGATCATCTTATATTATACTATAATGTTCAGACTTTCTCATGCCACTGTCTATGAATATGTAAACATAATGTGCATTAATAAAGAAACACTTCGCCAGAAGCAAAGATTTATTATACTTTATTATACCCCCTCAAAAAATGTTTTTAAATTATATATATATATATATATATATATATATATATATATATATATAAATATATATTTAAATATATAGTGATATGAGAACTATGAAACTAGCTATGTAGGAATCAATTTGGCTGTTATGTATTAAAAAGAAAATGTAGAATCCCAAAACTGATCAGAATCAAGTGTAAATACACGGATATAAATGCCATGTATCTACATATTGAATCTCTATTTGACATTAAAAGATTATTAACTGGGAGAGATTTGAATGATACTTGCCAGTCAGCAGTGAATTTACACAAAAGCATCTCTCTATTGCTTCTTGGCCTGTTGCTCTCCTGTAGTCATGAATGAAATTGTAAAGTCTGAAAAGGATCATTCATGAATCACTTCTGAGTCTGTTTCAGATCTGTAGGAATGCTTTGATCTGTTACTTTGAAAAGTAGCACAGCACATGCACACATGCATTCTGTTCAGCTGCATGTCCTCTTGCCCTTCTGAGGTTACAGAGTCCCAGAGTTCCAGAGAAAAGCTATTTCTTCAGTGCAAACCACTTAGTCCTGTCTCATAAGGTTAAAGGAACCATGGCAGAGAGAGAGCAGGGACATAATCGCTTCCCTGTAGATGTGTTTTTGTAGCAAAACAGCAGAGGCCTTCAAACGGCATATGGCTATGGATCTCAGCAGCACATAACTGTGCATTTTTTAGCAGCAACTTTAAAGTGGGGCAAGGCACGGGAGAAATGAGACCCGTGTGAGTGTGTGAGACAGAGGATGATGGCTCTTTCATGCTTCTAAGCATCTGGTCTCCAGTAAAGGCCAAATATTTGTAATTACAATCCCTCAGTGGAACTACAGCTCAGCGTTTAAACATCAGCGGCTGAAAAGAGACTCTTCCTCTTCCCTCTGTCTCTCTGCATCTATTATCTAACACATTTTCTGTCTATTTACGCAACACTCTCTAATTCTTGTATACAGGTTGGGAGTCTGACAAGCCTGAGGGTAACTGATTCATTCATTCCCCTTTAGCATTCTAAAAACATCACACATTTACAGAATCCGTGAGCACTGAGTTTGTTAGTTTGAGGTGCAACTGTAATACAGTGTTTACATAAGGCGCACCAAGTGTGTTTTATGATAATATTTTGAGTGCTGTATATGCATTCAATAATGAACACTCATCAAGTGCTGTCGAATAAATTAGTGTTTGCTAACTTTATCGGAAACTGCAACGAGTCAATGTTTTTAGACCGTGTGTCTCTATTGTATATTGTGTATTTGATTTTTTTTCAGGGGTTCAGTTTAAATTGAAGTTGGTAGTATATATATATATATATATATATTAGTGCTGTCAAAATTTGCGCGTTAACGAATTCGATTAATTTGAAATATTTAACGCGTTAAAAAAAAAATAACGCAATTAACGCGGTTGCAGTTTTTTTTATTTCCAGTTGTGGCCTTTGTGTGTTCAACGTGCTAAGAAATATGGTTAAGACCAAGGAAGGACTTTTAGACGGAAAGTTTCAGTATAAAACTCTGCCGGATTACTCTTCAGTCTGCCACAAGAAACATTACTCTTCATTTAGTCTGCCACAAGAAACAGCAACATTAAAATCATGAACTCAAATGTCATTGTTTAAAAAAAAAAAAAAACAATGACTGTAACAGTGCGTAAATCAGACCTTTCTGTAACGCTAACGTTAATAAGCTTAAACGAAAATAACGAAATAATTGTGTAGCGGAGTATTTTTTGTACACAGTGCCGCGAACTGTCAATCACTCCTGTACGCGTGCATCACTGTCCTCGCAGCTGCAGCAACTTGCGCTCTCTCTCTTCATCAGGCTTTAAAACAAAAAGGGGACAAAAAGATCATATTGTCTTTGTGCATAGGCTATAGATTAATTAGATAAATGAATATCTAAATTTGTGCCTTGCCGTCTATGGTATTTTTTTAGAACTTAGAAAAAAGATGCTGCAGCTAATGAGCAGCCAGCGGGGGCTGCAGGACGACTCAACCTCCGCAGACAGTTTTTAATGTTTATCAGACAATAAATACTCAAGATTTTGCTTTAGTATAACTCACAACGAGTTTCACACACCTTCTCCGGCCACGTTGAGTTGTTGACACTTAACAGTGGGAAAAGCGACACATGCGCTATTCACTTGTATAACTTAAGGGTGAATAGGTAATGTAGTTTATGCTCTCGGTGGGATGAATTAGGAAGCTTGCATTGTGAAGGGCGCTCTGAAAATCGGCAGTGCAGGTAAAAGATTAAAACCTATATTAAAACAGATGTCCAAATGAGCGTACCGGTACGCTACAAGCACGTTCTGGGCGCACGGAGAGGTGGCGGTACGCTCAAGAGCTATATTTGGAAGTGGCGCTACTGAGTACCGCCCACTTAAAGCACTGGCAATGACTTTGGAATTTTTTTGCAGTCCATTTAGAATTCAGCATGGAAATCATTTTTGTTTTTTATTGGCATTGATTGTTTTGAAATTCAAATGGTACTTACATGCCCGTGTTTTTATTTCTGTAATAAATATGGCTTTCAAGCCAACAGTTAATTTGGAGGATATTGATGGTTTATTGCATGTATGTTGTTTACATGAGAAAATCTGTGTTACAAGTTAAACAAAAATTCCAATAAACAATCATATTTTGAATTTAAATAGTTTTCTTTGTCTTGAGTTTACATTAATTATTTACATTTTACATTTACATATCCAAAAAGTTTTCAGTCTTTTAATTGCGATTAATCGTGATTAATCGTGATTAATTTTTAAAAAAATTGTGCGATTAATTAGTTAATTTTTTTTAATCGATTGACAGCACTAATATATATATATATTCAGGTCCTTCTCAAAAAATTAGCATATTGTGATAAAAGTTCCTTATTTTCCATAATGTAATGATAAAAATTAAACTTTCATATATTTTAGATTCATTGCACACCAACTGAAATATTTCAGGTCTTTTATTGTTTTAATACTGATGATTTTGGCATACAGCTCATGAAAACCCAAAATTCCTATCTCAAAAAATTAGCATTTTTCATCCGACCAATAAAAGAAAAGTGTTTTTAATAAAAAAAAAAGTCAACCTTCAAATTATTATGTTCAATTATGCACTCAATACTTGGTCGGGAATCCTTTTGCAGAAATGACTGCTTCAATGCGGCGTGGCATGGAGGCAATCAGCCTGTGGCACTGCTGAGGTGTTATGGAGGCCCAGGATGCTTCGATAGCGGCCTTAAGCTCATGTTGGGTCTTGCATCTCTCAACTTTCTCTTCACAATATCCCACAGATTCTCTATGGGGTTCAGGTCAGGAGAGTTGGCAGGCTAATTGAGCACAGTAATACCATGGTCAGTAAACCATTTACCAGTGGTTTTGGCACTGTGAGCAGGTGCCAGGTCGTGCTGAAAAACAAAATCTTCATCTCCATAAAGCTTTTCAGCAGATCGAAGCATGAAGTGCTCCAAAATCTCCTGATAGCTAGCTGCATTGACCCTGCCCTTGATAAAACACAGTGGACCAACACCAGCAGCTGACATGGCACCCCAGACCATCACTGACTGTGGGTACTTGACACTGGACTCCAGGCATTTTGGCATTTCCTTCTCCCCAGTCTTCCTCCAGACTCTGGTACCTTGATTTCCGAATGACATGCAAAATTTGCTTTCATCCGAAAAAAGTACTTTGGACCACTGAGCAACAGTCCAGTGCTGCTTCTCTGTAGCCCATTTCCTGCACACGCCTGTGCACGGTGGCTCTGGATGTTTCTACTCCAGACTTAGTCCACTGCTTCCGCCGGTCCCCCAAGGTCTGGAATCGGTCATTCTCCACAATCTTCCTCAGGGTCCGGTCACCTCTTCTCGTTGTGCAGCGTTTTTTGCCACACTTTTTCTTTCCCACAGACTTCCCACTGCTGTGCCTTGATACAGCACTCTGGGAACAGCCTATTCGTTCAGAAATTTCTTTCTGTATCTTACCCTCTCGCTTGAGGGTGTCAATGATGGCCTTCTGGACAGGAGTCAGGTCGGCAGTCTTACCCATTATTGCGGTTTTGAGTAATGAACCAGGCTGGGAGTTTTTAAAAGCCTCAGGAATCTTTTGCAGGTGTTTAGAGTTAATTAGTTGATTCAGATGATTAGGTTAATAGCTTGTTTAGAGAATCTTTTCATGATATGCTAATTTTTTGAGATAGGAATTTTGGGTTTTCATGAGCTGTATGCCAAAATCATCAGTATTAAAACAATAAAAGACCTGAAATATTTCAGTTGGTGTGCAATGAATCTAAAATATATGAAAGTTAAATTTTTATCATTACATTATGGAAAATAATGAACTTTTATCACAATATGCTAATTTTTTTGAGATGGACCTGTATATACTGTACACTACTATTCAAAAATTTGGGGTCAGTAAATTTTTTATTTTTTACTTTTGAAAGAAGTCACCAAGGCTGCGTTTGTTTGATCAAATTCATTAAAATAACTGTTTTATATTTTAAAATGAAATGTATTCCCGTGATGTAAAGCTACATTTTCAGCACCATTACTCCAGTCTTCAGTGTCACATGATTCTTCAGAAATCATACTAATACACTGATTTGGTGATCAATGAACATTTCTTATTATTATCAGTGTTCCAGTTGTGATGCTTAATATTTTATATTTTATATTTTTGTAATTCTCTGATGAATATAACTTTGAAAAGAAGAGCATCTATTTGAAATAGAAATCTTTGCAACTTTAGAAATGACTTTACTGTCACTTTTGATCAATTAATGTGTCCCTGAAAAACCAAACAATTGAACAGTAATCGACTCTAGTATGGTAAATATGCAGATATGCTAATTCTAACCTCTTCAAATGAATGCACATGCATAGAAGCATACATGTGAGTGTGCTCATTTGTGCCGATGGCTGTAGCAAGGGCCTGTCATGCACATGTGAGAAGGAATGAGCGCGAGGAAGGAAGGATGAAGAAAAAAAATAGTGATGTCATAAGCACAGAATGTGAAAGCCTATCCTTGTTAGAATTTTTTTTTTTCAGTCTCACATTTTTGTGGAAGCTTCTCTACTATTCTTTATCACTGGTCGTCCACACTCTCGTGGGAAGAACACAGGAACTGCCCCTCCCTGCATTCTCTCTCTCTCTCAAGTGCAGGATCTATTTGCTTTTTATTTGTATGTTTTCTTGGGAGTTATAATGATGTATTCTCAAGACCTGGGTTCTCTGGTTGCGTGGCAGCATGGGTCAATTCCTAGTCCGGTGAGGGATCTGTCTGGGGTCATGTGGGCACCTCACAGGTGCTCTGTGAAGAGCCCAGCGGTGCAGGTTCATAGGGCGGAAGGGAAGAGTTAAAGATCAGTGCATCTTGTTAGATGTTACACGTGTGCATTAAGGGCAGGTAAGATGGGAAATTTATTAAATCTTTGGCCGTACAGAACAGTGCTTTATTCAGAAAGTTGTTTTAATTGAATAGTAGTGTGTATGCTATATGCTAGTTAAAATGTGTTCCCATATAATTTAACTTTGTTTAATTAAAAGTGTAATTTACCTTATTATAAATAGAGGATATAGGTTGTGATATGAAACCATGGAAATCTGAAAATGTTTTATATACAGTACCATTATAGGAATTAAGAATTGCTCCCTGACGATTTTTGTGCAGGTCTTTTTTATGAGCTCCTTCCAAAAAATATCTCATCAAAGATGATTGCAAAATCCATTGTTTTTGGGTGGATGTGTTGGCTTCTCCTAAAAAAAAAATCCCTGATTATTAAATACATGTTTTGATATTCTTTTGAAAAGATAGTACAAGTACTTGCTTAAACCAGATGTTTCTTCATCAGAGGATATAACAGTGCACACTAGATGTTTCTGATTATTAGCTTGATGTGATAAAAAATGCAGTGTGGTTCAGCTGGCACTGAAATGTTTATACTGTGACTTAAGCAATGTGGTTTCAGAAGACAAATTATTGCAGTCTTAGTTAGGATCACAGCGTACCCTGTTGAGAATCCTAGCGTTCGGTAGCACTGCCGTGCACTGCACTGTAAAAACGAATCTATAGAATTTACCCAGTAAATGTGAGGTAACAATTTGCATCGACTTTGGTGGGGTAGATTTAATCCCATATATTGAGTATAAACTATCTGAAGTAAAAAGCTATTAAATGCTTGCACAAATTGGGTAACAATACCTCACATTTATGTATATATTCAACAGCTACTTACTCACTAAAATTAGGTAAAAATTATCTCAGCAAAAATAAAATGTAGTTATTAAAAAGTTAAAAAGACAGTTCAGCTCATAATTTATTAATGCCAAAATGGATGATGGGAGCCATGGATGAGTTTTTATTGGCTACAATAATGTAAAATTATAAATAATAAATAATACACTTAATTTATGCATACATTAAAGAAACCTGAACTGACGCATTCAGGTCACTACATGACAATTCGTTCAAACAACAATCAATAGCACACATGATTGTCTTTGCGCTGGTCTGTATGTTATCATTCTGTTACCACAGCCCCACAAAGTCTAAAGTAAACATCTGAAGGTTCAAGATCCCAACTAAAGCAAACACTGACCACTATAATGGTAACACACAAATTGTGATTTTCTAGTTTGGTGAGTCTGCTTGTTAACATCAGATGTCTTCAATAATGGTCAATCATGACCCAATTAATTTCTTAATTATCTCATTAACTTCAACTCTGCTTCAGTGTTACTTTTAACACTGCTTCAGTGTTTATATGAGTCCACATTCACTCAAAAACGCGGGCTGATGCTTGCGCAATTTAAAGCAAAAAAACTCACGGTTTGGGGGTATATTTTACTACATTTTTCTATGTGATGGTTCTTACTGTTGATGAATGGCTAGCATATGTAGAATTTATCCATTACTTTAGAATTCGTTGGCTGGCTGCAATAGTCATGTACTTTTTATATGGTTTCCAAAGATTATATTTACCACTCTCCAAAATCACTTTTTTCAGTGTGGGCAGATCAGCAGCCTGGTCATGTGGCCTCGTGTGGGGCGTGTGAAGATGTGGAGGATGGGGCCTCTAGGGGAACTTGTGTGTTTGTGTGTATTTGTTTGCTAGCTTGCGCTTTTAAGTGTGTGTAACCCCTCTAGGTCACTGTTTTCCATTTCTTCTACCCTGTATCTCCACACCCGAGTTCACAGAAAATTTGCTTGCATCTGGAGGAGCATTTCCGATTTCCAGATGCTGCCAAGTCTCGTCTTTTCTTAGCACTGTCTTATCTCTATTTGTAGTTTCACAGTATCCATGAGGAGATGAAAGCATTTTTGGGGCAAGACGTACAAGTTGAAAGCTCTTGAGATTAAAGGGATGGCTCATTATTTGATCAGATTATGGTGACAGGATGTTTAATGGACTGTTTAATAAATTGTCATTTGTTCAAGTAAGCATTACATTTTTGTATTCAATTTATTAAAATAATCAGGTTAAAAGCTCCTCAGTTAAAACAGTCACTGATGTTTCTTTTCAATTTAAAGATCTGCTTGTTTATTCTTGTTCATCAAGTCCCAAAACCCACACACACACACACACACACACACAAACAAATGGTCATTGAATCCTTCCCACAAAGATGGGATTGAGCTGAGCAACATTATATGACTATTAGGATCTCTTTTAAAAATAAAACATGAGGAAAAAAGTATTTTTTCAAACTCCTTTTGGACTTCTTATCATGAATGAAAATAATATTATTCTTAATGTTTCTGAAAATTGGCTTTACTTTCTTTATGCGATATATATATATATATATATATATATATATATATATATATATATATATATATATATATATAACATATGTTTGTTAGCTGGGTAGACATTTCTTCATTAACTCATTCATTGCAACTGTTACCTCTGACCTCTGTGTTTTTATTGCTACCATAGGAATTTGAGAATGCAGAGGGAGAGGAATATCAGGCGGACATGTCCACGCCAGCATCGCCTACATCTCACACCGGTCCTGACGTCTATATCCTGCCTCTCACCGAGGTCTCGCTGCCTGTTGCCAAGCAACCTGGCCGATCAGGTGGGTCACCGTCACACCACGTCTGTGGAAATTGCTATATGAGCTGAACCAGATGTCATAGCACTTAAGAAAGTCTGATTTTCTCCCAGTCCTGTATCCGCTCTGACCCCACTTATGCAACTCCCATACAAGTTTCACATTCTCTGGACTGAGTTTTTTTCCAGAGGATATTGTTAATGTGTTTGGTCCCGCTTCCAACCCACAAGATCTCCAGTGTGAAATCCAGAACAGGCCCACGCCCTGCTGCTGCCTCCACTCTTCCCTCAGTCAACAGTCTCCCACAGCCATGCCTTGCTCCGGCCCTTCAGACCTTCAGAACCCAGGCCATCTGCTCCGTGCTGATGGCTATCAGTGTATTGCAAAATTCACTATTAAACAATGCAAACTTAAATTTATGAGTGTACATTTTAATTGAACTGGCCAAACCCTGCAGGAAGCTGACCTGGAATTTGAATGGGAATGGTGGGATGAGGATTTTTGTTCAATTTTAACATTTCATTAAATATATATGATTAAATATACAAACTAAGCACAAATGTATATTGGTTACTTTTCAAACATAGTGTTTACACTATGTGTAGTTTTGGTTGGTGAGATAAAAAAAAATTCACTTTAAAAAGGTTCACCAAGGCTGAATAAATTTGATATAAAATAAAATAAAAACAGTAATACTATGAAATATTATTACAATTTAGAAATAGATTTAAATAGATTTTAAAAATAATTAAATTCTCAACCATTACTTTATTTATAAGTTAGTCTATCTCTGTAAAACAGACCTTCAAACTAAAAGGCTTTTTAAATTTGCTTTTCTAACTAAAAATTTCACTTATATGAATCGTCTCGGTTACGTATGGTAACCCTCGTTCCCTGAAGGAGGGAACGGAGACGCCACGTCGGATGACCGACGAATATGGGATATCGCTTCGATAGACCAATCTACTTCGAGTGTAAACTAAACGAGCCAATGCACATTGGCATGCAATTATTGCATCCAGCTGCCGCTGATCACTGCGTGAGTATAAGAGGGCAGCAGGTGCAATGCATACCAGTTTTTCGCTGAGGAGCCGAGCCGAGAACCCGGCAGCTCAGCGGCGGTACAGCAACCATGGCGACGGGACGTGGCGTCTCCGTTCCCTCCTTCAGGGAACGAGGGTTACCATACGTAACCGAGACGTTCCCTTTCAGTCGGTCACTCTCGACGCCACGTCGGATGACCGACGAATATGGGATCCCTATCAAAGCGCCATGGGTGCTGCCCCTTCCAGTGCCCTGTGCGAGCCGCCTGCGCCCCTATTAGGTGTAGGCCGGGGCTCAGAACAAGTAGCTCCACTCACCATTGTCAAAGCACTACCTCACTGGGTGAGATTGGATAACACTGGGAAAACGTACCCGGTCCGCTTGGAGCCGGGACGCTGCGGAAGCCCCATCCTTCCCGAAGGAGGTCTCGGAGGCAAATACACATATAGCATCCGTTTAGGAGTATACGGAGAAATTTGAGGTGATTAAAACCCTCTTGGGAAGGCAGAAGTCTGCCGGGGAAACACGGGCTCTAAGGCTATACCGTGGACTATACACATACGAGTACCGCTTAGGTCTCAATATGGAGCCCAGCCTTCCATGGTTCTCACGGATTCATCATGAAGGCCTGGCGCCGGACGTTCCGCCGCGTCCAGCTGCCTAGGGTGATGGAGGAACTCAACAGGGTCTACAGTTCGGACACTCTGGAGCAGTTTTAGCAAGCCGACACTAACCGGGGCCTCTCAGTGCCACTACCTGTTTGAGGTGAGAACACAGGAGGATACCAGCTCTACACGAAGGCTATAGAACCTAGCGAACGTGTTAGGGGTCGCCCAGCCCGCAGCTCTACAAATATCTGTCAGCGAGGCGCCACGAGCCAGCGCCCAGGAGGATGCAACACTTCTAGTTGAGTGAGCTCGAAGCCTGAACGGGCAGGGCACATCCTGAGCCTGATAAGCCAGGGTTATGGCATCCACAATCCAGTGGGCCATCCTCTGCTTAGAGACGGCATTCCCCTTCTGCCGGCCTCCGTAACAGACAAAGAGCTGGTCTGAGGTCCTGAAGCTTTGCGTCCGGTCCACGTAGCACCTTAATGCTCGAACAGGACAAAGCAAAGCCAGGGCTGGGTCTGCCTCCTCCAGGGGCAGCGCTTGCAGGTTCACCACTTGGTCTTTGAAGGGTGTAGTGGGAACCTTGGGCACGTAGCCAGGCCGGGGCCTCAGGATTACCTGGGAGTCAGCCGGCCCGAACTCTAGGCACGAATCGTTGACCGAAAATGCATGCAGGTCCCCTACCCTCTTGATGGAGGCCAGTGCAAGCAGGAGCACAGTTTTCAATGAAAGAAACTTTAGCTCAACTGAATGCAAAGGCTCGAATGGGCCCTGCTGTAGTGATTTAAGCACTAGAGACAGGTCCCAAGAGGGTATACAGGGGGGCCGGGATGGATTTAACCTCCTGGCCCCTCTAAGGAACCTGATGATGAGGTCATGCTTACCCAAAGACTTCCCATTCACAGGGTCATGGTACGCAGCAATAGCGGCAACCTGGACTTTGAGGGTGGAGGGAGACAGCCTTCGCTCCAACCCTTGCTGCAAAAAGGATAGCACGGCCGCAATCGGGCATCTTCGGGGGTCTTCTCGGCGAGAAGAACACCACTCAACGAACAGGTTCCACTTCAAGGCATAGGCGTGTCTCGTAGACGGTGCTCTTGCCGAAGTGATGGTGTTAACTACCTCTTGGGGTAGGTCACCTAGAACCTCCGCGTCCCGTCCAGGGACCAAACATGGAGTTTCCAAAGGTCTGGACGCGGGTGCCAAATGGTGCCCCGTCTCTGAGTCAGTAAATCCCTCCTCAGAGGAACCAGCCAAGGAGGGGCTGTCGAGAGGAGCACTAGTTCGGGGAACCAGGTCCGAGTAGGCCAATATGGCGCTACTAGTAAGACTTGCTCCTCGTCCTCCTGGACTTTGCACAACGTCTGTGCGAGAAGGCTCACTGGGGGAAACGCATACTTGCGTAGGTCCCGCGGCCAGCTGTGTGCCAGTGCGTCCGTGCCGAGAGTTCCCTCGGTCAGGGAGTAGAAAGCCTGGCAGTGAGAGGTCTCTGGAGCAGCAAACAGGTCTACCTGAGCGGCTCTGAACCGCCTCCAAATCAGCTGGACCGTCAGGGGATGGAGTCGCCATTCTCCAGGGAGCATTGCTCAAGACAGCTCGTCGGCTGTACGACTGAGCAGGCCTGGAATGTGAACAGCACGAAGTGACCTCAGAACCTTCTGACTCCAAAGGAGGAGGTGGCGGGCGAGTTGCAAGATGCGACGAGAGCGCAGACCACCTTGGTGGTTGATGTACGCAACAGTCGCAGTGTTGTCCAATCGGACCAGCACAGGCTTGCCTCGTAAGAGACCTTTGAGACGGTTCAAGGCAAGGTGCGTTGCTAACAACTCTAGGCAATTGATGTGCCACTGCAGCTGCGGGCCCGTCCAAACCCCTGAGACTGCATGCCCGTTGTACGTGGCCCCCCGGCGGTGGTGGAGGCATGCGTGTAAACCACAGCATGCCTGGAGATCTGCTCTAGGGGCACCCCTGCCCATAGGAATGCCAGATCTGACCACGGAGTGAGGGTTTGGCGACAGGCCGGTGTAACTTGGACCCTGTGAGTGCCGCGCTTCCACGCCCACCTCGGGACTCGGCCATAAAGCCAGTGCTGGAGCGGTCTCATATGTGATAGGCCGAGCGGTGTAAGTGCCGCTGTGGCCACCATATGCCCCAGGAGCCTCTGAAAGAGTTTCAGTGGGACCGCTGTCCTGCTCTTGAACGTATTCAAGCAGGCTAGCACCAACCGCGCACGTTCCTCTGTGAGGCGTGCTGTCTGTTCGACCGAATCCAACTCCATACCGAGAAAAGAGATCCTCTGCAATGGTGAGAGTTTGCTCTTTTCCCAGCTGACCTGAAGGCCCAACAGGCTCAGGTGCCGGAGCACCACATCCCTGTGCTCGCACAACTGATCTCGAGACTGTGCTAGTATCAGCCAATTGAGAATGCGAACACTCTGCTCTCTGAGAGGAACGAGAGCTGCCTCCGTGACTTCCGTGAAGACACAGGGAGACTGGGACAGCCGGAAGGGCAGGACCTTGTACTGATATGCTAGTCCTTCGAACGCAAGCCGCAGAAAAGGTCTGTGGCGCGGAAGTATGGACACATGAAAGTACACGTCCTTCAGGTCGATCGCTGCAAACCAATCTTGGGGACGGACGCACCTGAAAATGCGTTTCTGTGTCAACATTTTGAACTGTAGCCGATAGAGGGCCCGATTCAAAACTCGCAGATCCAAGACCGGTCGTAACCCACCGCTTTTCTTGGGTACAATGAGGTACGGGCTGTAAAGCCCCTTCCTCATATCGGCTGGAGGGACCGGCTCTATCGCGGCCTTCGCCAGTAGGACTGCGATCTCTTTCCGCAAGACAGGGGCATCGGACGCTTCCACTGTAGTGAAGCGGACACCGCAGAGCTTGGGGGGAAGCCGGGCGATCTGAATCGCATAGCCGAGGCTGATGGTTCGCAGAAGCCAGCGAGACGGGCTGGGTAGCGCTGACCAGGCGCCTAAGAACCGTACAAGCGGGACCAGCAGAACCACAGCCGTACCCGCAGTGGGGCAGCGAGGTGGAACACAGGGGCCCAACTCGGGCGGCTTGTGAGCAGGCCGGAGTGTGGTGCGAGTGTGGGGTGCAGGGCTCACCTGGTTCCACGGGTTGGCAGAGGGTGCGTGAGTAGGGCCTTTGTTGACGCTCTCGAACCGCCCGCAGCTGCCATCTGGCGAAGGAGGAGGATGAGTGAGGTCCGGTGCTTGGCCGTCCGCAACTCTCACTCTCACTGGGGTGGGGCACTGAGAACCAGCGCGCACCACCCCGAGAAACCAATCATCCAGCCGTGAGGGCTCGGGACGCGGTGGGGGATTCCACTCGAGCCCTACCCTCTCGGCGGCCCGGGAAAGCATAGCTGCCACTTCGGGATCCGAATCAGGCTTTGTCACCATCCCAGAGGACGGTAGCGCAACCGAACCGTGATCCGACAGCTCTCCCTCCGATGCTGAGATCGACATGTGGTCGGGGGGAGTCCCACTGGATACCGCTGGTACGCTCCTTGAAGAGGGCCCAGCGCGTTCCGTGGGTTGCTCCACTGGATCGGAGGTGCTAGAGGAGTGATGGTCCCCAGAGGGTTGGTTCCCTGCGGGGTTTGCCACCACTGTGATCCTCAAACCACTCGCGCTACTGCCGGAAGTGGTTCTCGTCTGTCGGCCGCCAGAACGAGCCCCAGATCGCGGCCGCGGCAATGGGACTCCGCCCCCCTGAAGGTAGCGGAGCCTGGTTTGCAGCTCATATTCCCGCAGTGAGAACATGACTCATCCACGAAAGCCACCTCAGCGTGCTCGACGCCCAGACACGTGAGGCAGCGATCGTGACCATCACCCGGTGCCAGGTAACGACCGCACCCAGAAACGCACGGGTGAAACGGCATCCTTATAAGGACGATCCGTCGTCTTTACAAAGACGCACCCGTGAAGCTCTTTTAGAGAGAATTTGCTCTTTTAGGAAATGCTCTTTCAGTGCTGAGGCGCACAGGGGGGATGGCCGCTTGCAACACGACAGGGGTAGTGCAACCTGAAGTGTGCAAATCCACTCGACACAGGAACGACCGCCGCTGAAGCGCCGTCTCGCCAACACACAAAGCTTCCGAGAGCGTGCTGAACCCGTAGTTCACAGCAGACACAGTTGAGCAGAGCGATACTAACGCTCGGCTCCGAAGCGAAAAGCTGGTATGCATTGCACCTGCTGCCCTCTTATACTCACGCAGTGATCAGCGGCAGCTGGATGCAATAATTGCATGCCAATGTGCATTGGCTCGTTTAGTTTACACTCGAAGTAGATTGGTCTATCGAAGCGATATCCCATATTCGTCGGTCATCCGACGTGGCGTCGAGAGTGACCGACTGAAAGGGAACTTCAGTCTTTGAGTTCCATTCTATGGAAGCCCATTTCCATGACTGAATAAAAATTTTAAAAAGGTTGGATTTTTTTTTTCTCATAATATTGACTTTTTATCTCACTTATCTCACTAGTACTTTTACAATAAATTAATATACAGTATAAATTTGTAATTCTGAGAATGTGTGATATAAACTCACAGCTGCAAGTTATAAAGTAGGAATTGCGAAATATAAACTCACAATTCCATGAACAAAAAAGTATTTTTTGCCCCCAAAATTGGACTTTATATCTTGGAATTGTGAGTTTATATCTCCTAGTTCTGAGAAATAAAGTCAGAATTGCAAGATAAAAAGTCACAATTACCTTTTTTCCTTGGTAATTACCTTTTTCCTCTCCATACCTTCAGTTTAGCTATCTCACATTAAAATTCAAATTTCAATCTTTTTTTCTACCTCAATTCGAATTCAGCAACTTCAAAATAAAAAAAGCATTCTCATTTCAAATACACACAACTATGATAGACATGGAAAAATAATGGGAGCTTTGGCTCTCCGTATTGCCTTCAACCATTCTTTTCTTTGTCTCTCTGGACTGTAATCTATGGGTTGCCCTGAGACCACAAGGCTGGTGAAAAAAAAAAGATTTTTCTTCTCTTTCCCCCAAATTTCTGTTATTTGCGTGCGCTTCACTGGTGCAAATTCTCTTGTTTTTCAGTACAAACATCCTTAAAGATTAATACTTGATTACATAGTGAGGGAAGAAAAATAAATGTAATTAGGGAAATATTCTATCAAAACATTTTTTTTGGTCTTTGTTTTCCGGCTTTCTCTCTCTTATTCCATCTCGAGCCGCACAACATCTGCCTGTTGCATAATGCCGCCTCAGCCGGCCTACATAAACGTGCCCCGGAATCTGAGGAATCTGGGAGACGATGTGTACAGTCCGATCCTTGGGTAGACTTTCTTCTCTCTCTTCCCCACAACAACTCACTTTATTATAGCCTGGCAGGCCTCGATGTGGCGCGATTAGTAAAAGTCAGAGGTTAAAAGGTTGTGGTTTTCTAGATTCAGCTCACAAAACATTTCATTAACGCGGTAAGTGAATAATAGATGCAGTATTTTGCAGCCACCTGACAGATAATAATGCTAATTTATCAAAGTTAAAATCCCACTATGGTTTTCTTCATGGAATAAGAATTTCAAAAACGGTCCCTGGTTTTTAGGAGTGGCTGGAATGATGTCACTTCTCAAGGATGAGGTTGAGGTAAGAAATACAATCCTCCAGCCAGGAAGTGCAGGTTTCAATCAACGTGACATAGCATCTGTCTGTAATCAGATGTGTCTTTCTCCTCCTGGGATGTCAGTTAGACAAATGAAGAAGCTAATTGTAGTGTTTATCATCCGATTTGAGATGTTTCTGCCAAAGAGTTTATGTATTGCACTCTGGTGTGCGGTATCCACCCCAACACAGCTGTGCTCATAAACACACCCTCATACACGCACACAGATCTGAGCAAGCGAATACTCTAAAGATCACATCATTTCACACACCCTCTTTATCACACTCACTTCATTAAGCTACATCACTAAAATATTATTCAAACTCATTTGCATTGCTGGGAAAAACAGTCTAGAGTGACGAATAAAGCAAGACGTGCACAGCAGCTACAAACACATTTCACCGTGTTTGATAATGTATGATAATTCTATTTGGTCGAATGATTTCTCTCCATTATTTTCCCAACGAATGTATTCCCAGCAGCCATCTGGCCAGCGTGTCACTGTCAGTGACCAACACCGCAGTAATGAGCAAGCCAAGTAGTCAATCATGGATTCAAATACACAATGAGTAAATACTGATACGTGCTGGGATTTTTGTTGGCACATTGTTGTCACGCTGTTGGCAGATCTCAATGTTTTTCTGTTTAGGGCTGTTTTGTTCATATTTGGCTGGGTACACACTGAAGTTTTAGTGACAGGTGCATTTAATGTGGAAGTTAGGCTCCTAAATTAATGTTTTGTGTGTGTGCGGTGGACTGAATAATAAATAGTATCAAATAAGTTGGAACTTGGTTGACGTTACAGCAATGTTTTGGTGTTTCATGGCTGTATAAGAACAATAAAGGCCAACAGTTGGCTTTTTTTGGCTAAACAACTACCACTAACCTGGAAAATTTAGTTGGCTTTGATTTTGGGAATTTGATAGTGGGCATGGATATTCCAGCAGGATAAAAATGGGAAGATGGATTGTCATCTGGAAATTGTTATTCAGTTTGGATTTGTAATGACATCTTCTTGTAAGCAATAAATTTCGCTATATTTTTTAAGTGAGTTTGTAAAGTACTGGACTGACATGAGAAAAGCAATATTTTGGTGTCTTTCATCTGTAAACAAGAAACATATGCCAATAGTGTGCTCTTTTTTTAACCAAGCTAATGCTAACCTGCTAAAGCATTCAGTTTGAGCTGTTAGCTGTTTCGGAACATTGAAGCAGATTCCTAGCTGACGTAAAATGGTAATTAACTGGCCTAAGTCAGTCTGACCATGTTCAAGAAACAGCCTGAATACCATAAACTAGTATGATAGGCTAACAGCAAAGTTGTCTAGAAGCTTGGACCAGCTACTGGCCATCAAGAAACCAGCTGTCATGTTCCAGAACAGCTCAAACTGGATGTTCTAGCAGAATACTAGAAAATTGTCAAGTACTGATTTTGTTTAATACAGTATTATTTTACAATACTATTTATATCCTGTTGTATTTTTTATTTATATTTTAATTATCTTATAAGTTTTAGTAATTTTATATATAATTTTAAATATAATTTATTACAAATATTACTCCAAAAAATACTTATTTTTATGTTTTTTTCTGTGTAGATACATTTATTTCTCAATTTTAGTTTTAGTAATTAATTACTCACCTTCATGTCGTTCCAAACCCATAAGACCTTCATTCATCTTTGGAACACAAATTAAGATATCTTTGATGAAATACGAGAGCTTTCTGACCCTGCATAGACAGTAACACAACTGAAACGTTCAAGGCCCAGAAAGGTCGTTAAAGTAGTCAATGTGACAACAATTTTATGAGTCTACAAGAAACACTTTTTCTGCACAAAGAAAACAAAAATAGCTACTTTACTCCACAATGTTATGCAAAGAACTTGTTTATTTTAGTTATGGTTAATTTTTTCAATTTGATATTTTCTTTTATTTCAGTTTTATTTCAAATACCAAATGCTATTTTAAATAGTTTTAGGGGTATTTTACGGGTAATATTTGCAATTGTTCTTTGTATCTGGCTTTGCGCTGTTAATGTTTGATATAATCATTGATTTAATTCATAACTGAATTTCACACAGTTGAAACCCAGGCAGTTTGTAACAATATCTTCAGTCTCTTCATATATTCTGTACTGTTGTTTGCAATCCCACTGTAATATAATATTTATTCTGATTTGTTCTTTCCTATCCCGCACCCACATCAAACATTTCTGACTTGCTTACCAGCCATTTGCCTTCCCAGTCTAGAAACCTCAGGAATAATAGCATTAGTGTTTCCATCCCCTCAGTGGTACCAAGCAGCACCGCCGGCATGACAAAGAGCCCAATTCTTCCCAGCGAGGGCTCTCTGAGAGGGGGCAGGCAGAATGAGCAGCCTCTACAACACCACATGGGCGTAAAATATGGCTGCTGCATAAAAAGGGGACAGAGAGTGAGACAGTATGTCATACACATTGACAATAAACTGTCTGTTTGTGGGCACGATGAGGTGAGAGAAAGAGAGAAAGGGACTGTTATGGCTTTTAGAGATGATAGAGATATGCAAGGATTTGTCAGACGAGAGGCTGAATGGAACAGAAAATCACTCATCAAATCCGTCCCTACTCTGGCAGTCTTCTGCTTTTCAGAAAATATGCCTTTCAAGAAGTCTGATAGTTTACGGGAAGATTTTGAACCCTTCAGACAGTATCTTGAAATTGATTTTGTGCCATTTAACATCACTCTTGCACAGAAGATTGACTTTTTGGAGAGGATATATGGAGGATGATTGTCTTGTTCGGAGGAAAATCTTTTAGAAACTTCACTTAATGCACTTGCAATGCTCAATTGTGCACTAAGGGTGTGTTGGAACGGTTGTTGACATTATACATAGGTTTTTTTTATCTATTTAATCAAATTGATTTAATTGTAATTATTTTTTAAGAGATCAAGTGAAAATGCTGCTGTTGTGTGTTTTTCTAATTTCATTTTTCAAATGTTTTGTTAAAAAGTATCGTCTGCATATCAAATGAATTGGAATGGTGATGATGGCAGCTCTTAAAATTTGAGATCATCTGTCCAACTGAAATATTTATTCATGTCCTGTCATTTTTCTCGACTCAAATTCTAAAGCGTTTTAGATTTCATTAGATATTAAATTCCAAATTTGTGTCTCGTGTAATTAATGTTCTTGTTCTCTGTCTTTTTATTTCCTGATAATCCTCTTTTAGTCCAGCTCCTGAGATCCACGGATCTTGGCCGCCACAGTTTGCTTTATATAAAGGAGATAGGACATGGCTGGTTTGGCAAGGTAAGTGGAGTTGGTTTATCGTTTATTTGTTTTGTATGTTTGTGCGCCTCACAGACATGAATGCCCTAAGCGTGTTCTGCTACAGATCAAAGATTTAGTGAATATATAGCTGTTTTAACTTATTAATACTCTAGCTTTGATGTTGGACTTGTGTCTTGACTGCTCCCTGTGAGAATTTGATGATATTTCTGTGTCTAGCACTGAATTCCAGAAGCTCTTTAGTATTTCATGGGAATAACTGTGCCTCATTCATTCTCATTCTTTCTCTCTTTCTCTCTACTTCTTTGTCTTTTTGTAACACACATACATAAACACACACACACACACACACACTATCCTAATTACCCTAACTTTCCGTTGAATGGGTATGTCCATCTGTATGTCTGTGTCTTTGTGGCTGCATGTTTATCGACGTCTCATCTGGTTTTGTGTTGTTTCGTCTTTCTGCATTTCCTTCTGAGCATGATTCCTGGACTTGATTTAAACCTTTTTGGCTTTGTTTGTGTGAAATCTCTGTCTTCCATTTCCTTCCTTTCTTCCTGTGTACCCATTTCCTTCATGTGCACATCTGTTCGTGTCTATCTGTGTCACCCTGTCCATAATTGTGTGTGTGTTGTCCATTTTCCCTCTGTTCATACCTGTATGTGTGTTTCTGTTGTCTTTCCCTCGTGTGTTTGTGTATCTGTGTGTCGGTGGGATGTTGTTCACAGATATTGTTGGGGGAGGTTCACTCTGGTCTCAGCAGTACCCAGGTGCTGGTGAAGGAGCTAAAGGCCAGCGCCAGCGTGCAGGACCAGATGCACTTTCTGGAAGAGGCTCGGCCATACCGGTAAACAATCATGCATTATTTCATTTATATATTTTATTTAATCTCTTCTGCAAGAATAAATAAGGTTTAAAAAGTCATAGGTTCAAACTCCTCCTATGGGAACCAAATGAAAAATACACCTGTTGCTTAGACTAAAATGTCAGCTATAATTAGTAATTTGTAATAAACTCATTTATTAACGTACTGTTAAGACATTAAATGGATAGTTTACTCAAAAATAAATGTTTTCTCATCATTTACTCATCCTCAAGTTGTTGCAAAATCATTTATCACTTGTTTTTTTTATTACTTTATTATTATAAAATTATTATTTATCATTTATTACTCAAATGATTGTTCTTCTGTAAAACACAAAGATATTTTGAGGAAGGTTGGAACATATAGAGTAAATGTAAAAATAAAATGAAAGTGAAATGGGGTTTAAAACAACACTTACCTCACTGACATTTATTTTATGTACAATAAAATATTGTGGGTTCTACAACAGAAAGAAATTTGGTTTGGAACACAATTAGGATTAATAAATGATGACAGAATATACATATTTGGGCGAACTACAGCATCTCTGTAATATGACTGTATAGTATGATTGTGGGTTGGACCAACTCATTATATATTGTATATTGTAGTTATGATTTGGCTCAAACTGTTTCTGCAGGACTCTCCAGCATCCGGCTCTAGTGCAATGCCTCGCTCAGTGCACAGAGGTCACTCCCTACTTAGTGGTCATGGAGTTCTGCCCACTGGTTAGTTCATTATTTTTTATTTTTTTATTTTTATTTTTATTTGTAACTGTTTATATATATATATATATATATATATATATATATATATATATATATATATATATATATATATATATATATATATATATATATATATATATATTATATCTTTATATCATGAGGAAAGACATGCTATTATTTTTGTGACTTTTGCCTGGTGTAAAAAAAACAAAAAAAACAATATGATGGATAATTTAGAGAATTTGGCCAGAAAGCAAATATTTTTTTACATTTCAGCTATGTAAAAACAGTAAATTTTGCTGCTTGATATTGCAAACTGGTATTTGTTATCATATTATTTTAATTTATTGTAATAAGGAAAAGTGGTTTGTTTAAAATATATTTTTACTGTTAAAGGGTTAGTTCGCCCAAATGAAAATGATGTCATTAATAACTCACCCTTATGCTGTTCCAAACATGTAAGACCTCCTTTTATCTTCGGAACACAGTTTAAGATATTTTAGATTTGGTCCGAGAGCTCTCAGTCCCTCCATTGAAGCTGTGTGTACAGTATACTGTCCATGTCCAGAAAGGTAAGAAAAACATCATCAAAGTAGTCCATGTGACATCAGAGGGTCAGTTAGGATTTGTTGAAGCATCGAAAATACATTTTGGTTCAAAAATTATGACTTTATTCAGCATTGTCTTCAAGACAGTTGACACACAGCTTCAATGGAGGGAAAGAAAGCTCTCGGACCAAATCTAAAATATCTTAAACTGTGTTCAGAAGATGAACGGAGGTCTTACAGATTTGGAATGACATGAGGGTAAGTCATTAATGAAATAATTTTGGGTGAACTAACCCTTTAACTGCACTTTTTTATCTTTCTGGTTATTTACCTATAGCAGCTCATGAACAAGAAGTCTCACACATTCCGAATAAAATAGTTAACTTCAGCACTGAAAAGTAGAAAAAAGTAAAAAGTAGAAATGCAATCACAACATGATAGTGTGCTTCTTTATTTCATATCATGCCTCTCCTGTTATTGACTACCTAGGTCAAATGTGCAACAGCACGTTTTTTGAAACAGAACTGCCCTTAGCAACAACATCAAACAGCTGTCCTCATGATGTCTTGATATATAGCGCCCCCCAATGGTTAGCTGAGGAAAATCTTGCACACTCTTGATGTTCATGCATACTGATCTGAATTTACGCCTTACCTTTGTGTTTTAGCTTGTGTATTATGTGTTCCATGTCAACAGGGTGATGTTAAAGGTTACCTGCGCAGCTGCTGGGCAACAGATTCCATGACCCCTGACCCCTTAATACTTCAGAGGATGGCATGTGAGATCACTTCAGGCCTGCTTCACCTTCACAAAAACAACTTCACCCATAGGTCAGCCAACACTTTAATGCACAAATCTATGTTTATAGAATCTGAATTCGTAGAACCAAAATAAAATAGTTATCTTTTGTTGTTGTTGTTGTTTGTCGTTCTCAAATTGACTACTGGAAAACTGCAAACAGATTTAACAGTATGAGCATGAAGCTAATGGGTGTGAATATCTGCATTGCCTGTTTCCTGTCTCATGGTTTCTCCCTGCAACAATCTCCTGATGCTGCCTGAGTGTTTTTACTCCACTCCAGCATCAGTGATTTTGTTGCCGGGGGTCACCACACATCTACAAGCAACTTCACCATGTCCTTGCCAAAATGCTTTGAACAGGTTCCTGAAGAATTATTTTTGGAAAGTAAGATCACAATGCAGTAAAATGATGGCTATTTCTGGCATTGCATCTGTCATTCTTTATAGCTGTATGTTAATTTTATGCATGCTTGCAGTTTTGTAAATGACATCCAGTTATGTTTGAGCCAGCAATATGAAATCATTTAAGCCATGTCCTATTTTCAGGAGGTGCTTATCATTTATTTATTTATTTTTGGTGCTCTGATTTTCTGCAGTGATCTGGCTTTAAGAAACTGCCTGCTAACCTCAGACATAAAAGTTAAGATTGGAGACTATGGACTAGCACACAACAAGTACAAGGTGTGTACACTTAAATCTATAACATTTTATCTACCAAAATGTATCTATAAAATATCTAATTATGAATAGTAATACTAACCTGAATTTTATATTACACTACATTTATTTAGTAGTTGCATTAGTGCTTTTTTATTCAAACTGTGGTTAGTGTATTTCATTAACTTGTATTTCACTTCTGTTCATCCCCAGGATGACTACTTTGTGACAACAGACCAGACCTGGGTTCCCTTACGCTGGATTGCCCCTGAACTAGTTGATGAAGTTCACGGTAACTTACTGGTGGTGGACCAAACCAAGGAAAGCAACATCTGGTCAGTACCTTCAAAAGAGGCTACAGCACAGAGCAAATTCTTGCATCTGTAGAACATAAATCTAGTGTTGAATTTAGGCCTTTATTTGGCAGTTTAAGGAAAAACATACCTCCTCCTAAATAAATAACCTTTATCATAGATATCAAGTCATTATTGATGGATACATTAATTGATGTAAGTTACCAAAATACTTTGTTTTCTCTGTACATAAGGTCACTCGGAGTAACAATCTGGGAGCTGTTTGAGTTGGGGAATCAGCCGTACCGCCATTATTCAGACAGACAGGTTCTCAGCTATGCTGTAAAAGACCAGCAATTGAAGCTGCCCAAGCCACTTCTTAAGTACCATCTTTCTGACCGCTGGTGGGTGTCTAAATAAACTTCTTACTCCTTTTATTAACCATTACCGAGACACAGAGTCTTGAATTTTCATTCTGCTAGAGCCTTTAAGTTTTCTCCTACACTTTTCAAGTCCTTGCCTTTAAAACTTTTTTTAATTTTATTGTTTAGATAGTTTGGCCGTAACACAATGTAGCTGTATTTTTGTGTAGATTTCCAGTTAAGATTTTAAAAAAATCCATGAAACTAAATAAATGTACTCTAGGTCCAACACTGCATTAGATGTTAAGATATTATATTATTTATAGATTAATCTCAATCTGTAAAATCTAATCTATAAAAAATCTTAATATTATATGCAGTGTTACTTCTCAAGTAAATGTAAATGTTATAAATATGTTTAGATTTCTTCTGAAAAATAGATCTAAAAAACGTTTTTGTTTTTTTCATGCTTTTCATGTTTTTTTCTGTATCACCAGGTATGAAGTAATGCAGTTCTGTTGGCTTCAGCCTGATCAGAGGCCCAATGCGGAAGAAGTTCATCTGCTGCTTAGTTACCTATGTGCCAAAGGAGCCAATGAGGCAGAGGAAGACTTTGAGAGACGCTGGAACTCCATGAGGCCAAATACAAGCCATGCTAATGTCCATGGAGCCGGTTTACTAGCAATCGACATGCCCATGTCATCCACCACTTCCTCATTCCCCCTACTGGAACAGTTCCCCACTGGAGATGGCTACCATTCCGAATCTGGAGATGACATCTTAACGGTTACTGAAACCAGCCATGGACTCAACTTTGAGTACAAGTGGGAGCAGGCACGGCCTGAACAACACTACCATTCTTCATCCACCTCAGGCACTTTGGGTAGTCCCCACTGTCAGGAAGTCTACTACCCTCCAGGTGGAATAGTGGGGGGCTGTGCTGTTGAAGGACTCACCCTAGGGGTTTCTCCTTCGTATTATGAGTCCAAACAAATACACACCCCTGGTGTGGTACCAGTCCTAAGTGCTCACAGTCCATCATTGAGTAATGAGTACTACATTCGCATTGAGGAGCCAGTACAAAGCAATATTGATATGAACTTCACCCTGTGTGCTTACAGCCCAGAGTTTGGGGGCAGCAATGGAAGCTTTCTAACAGGTAGTGGAGACTCTAGGGAGTGTATGAACTGTCCCCCTGAAGCTAAACCTGACATTTATTGGTCAGCGGATATCCACAAAAGCAGTGCCTATGATTCCGACACCAGTCCTGCTATGTCTCTAACTATGGAGCCTCTTTTGGGCCATGGTAGCCCTCTTAGAGCATGGGAGTCTGGTCACTATGTCTCATACAAAGACAGGGACGGAGGTTACTACTATGAACCATCACCTCCTAAGATCATGGACCACTACCTGATACGAGACCCAACAGAGCCTCCACAAGAGAGCTGGGGGTCTCGAAGCTTAAGACAGGCACTTGGGGAACTGGAGGAGCCTTTAGGTGTCTCACCATCACTTGGAAGTCCTCCACAAGGCTATGCTGATCCTTACTTGGAGAACATTCAAGGCTCCATTATAGGAAAGAACGTTACAGGAGGATATTATGATATGATGGGCCCTTTGAGGAAGACTATGCCAGGTAGCCACTCGGTTTGTATTGACGTGGCATCAGGTGGAGCTATATTTGTAGGACGAGATGACAGCGACTCTGAGGAAGAGGAAGACATCTTTGTGGAAAGGAGAGCAAGAAGCTGGTCCACCAGCAATGCAGCAAATACAAACACAAGGACCTTGCGTCAAAGGCAGGGGTCTTGTATCCAAGATTCATATGCAGATTTCCACTACACTATGCCGATGACTGACGTTGAAGATACATGGCCAGAAGAGCAGATCCTGCCATACCATATGGCCAAACCGGTTGACTACTTAGAGGCAACAGTCAAAAGCAACACTTGCCTGGTGCATGGAAGACATGTGCCTTCAAACCCTTCACCCGAGTGTAGCTCATATATCCATATGTGTCATGAACCCAGAGAGGCTGAAGTATATCCTGTGCCATGTTGTCAAGCTTTGAGCAGTTCACATTTTGTAGATCCTCTAACAGGAACACTTGTGAGGAATTGCTTCATGATTGACTGTATTCCAGGGAAACCCATGACATTGCCCAAAAAAGACCAACATCTAGGTGCTGGACATATAGTTTCCAAAATAGAGCCATCAAGGGAAGGTGCCAAACAGTTTGATGTGTCACAGCAATATGTGGATATTGCGGTAAGAGAAATAAACTTGAAGCAAGAAAAAGCTTTGCATGAAGATGCATCTCTAATGGATCCCAAAACTGAAATTATTGCCATCACTCCACAATTGGAGAAATCCCAAGCAGAGTTACCCAAATCAGAGCCAGAGTCAGACTTAAGCAAGACAGCGGACAGTGGTGTGGACCATGGACGCTCTAGTATCAGTCTGGTGGAGATTGATGACTGCAGCGATGATGACATCACTGATGTAACCTCAGGGATTTTTGGTGACTTTACCATTGAAGTAGAAACTGTTGACTACATCAATCCAACATTCAAGACATTACAAAAGCAGGTGGGTACTCCAGACTCCATGGACTCCATTGACATACCATCTACAGCATGTTCCAGCGAGACACTCAGTCCTGCCTTCATCCATCCGTCAAGCTCACCAAAGACAGTGGACAGTGGATATGACACCGAAAACAATGAATCTCCAGAGTTTGTCCAAAAGGAGCCCCATGAGCTACAAGATTCTAAGGTTTTCATCCAACCCTTGGGAAAAGTAACATCTGGGTCTAACTTTGAACAAGAGATCATAAGGGCAGAGGATGAGAAGCTAGAGGACAACGTTGATACTGTAATGGCACTGACAACATCTGAAAGCAGTGATGGAGAGTTGAAAGCGCTGAGTGATAAAACTCCATACAGAGATTCGGCCTACTTCTCTGACTATGATGCCGGGAAAGATAAAGAAAGCGAAGAGGACATCAATGAATTTGAAGATCAGAAAGATGGAATTGAGGAAATTATAGATAAAGAGGAGCTACTTCCTTCAAAAAAGGAGGCAGATGAAGATGAATATCTTTTGCCATGTACAAAGGAAAGTGAAAAAACGCCTGAAAACTCTCATGATGTGACTTCAGTTGTTCCATCAAAGATCATTGAAGGTTGTGACACAATCAGTAGTGTTTCTCTCTCATCTCCTGATATTGAAGTGTCTACCATAAAAGATCATTTTGGTGATGATGAAAATCTTGCTGTAGATTCAGATCTTTCTGCAGAGCTTGTACCATCGGAATCTGAAGGATCTAATTCAGATGCTTTGCTTGGTCCTGATGTAAAGCAAGAGGAATCTTTCAAACAAGTATACAGTGAAGACAGACTGTCTCTCGAACAAGTCACTTCTGAGGGTGATGTTGCAAACACCAATATTTCAGAGGTCCTTATTGATGATAATGCAGAAGGCATAGTCACAGATGTGAGCTGTATCATGTACAAAGAGGAACTAGCATCACAGAAGGAAACAGCAGAAACGAACAGTTCTC
This sequence comes from Carassius auratus, assembly GCF_003368295.1. Taxonomy (NCBI): domain Eukaryota; kingdom Metazoa; phylum Chordata; class Actinopteri; order Cypriniformes; family Cyprinidae; genus Carassius; species Carassius auratus. The sequence goes on along the minus strand of NC_039254.1, from coordinate 6,862,834 downwards.
CTACACATGAGGAACTGGAATACAGGAAATAAGGACTATGAAAAAGGAGGACGCAAAAGAAGCTTCACGCGTTCTGGCTCTCCTCCTCCTCCACAAGAAGGACGGGTATCTCCCACAGATGGAGAGGAGGCAGATGAGGAAGATGGTGACTCTGAGGATAGCGATGAGTCCGATGAGGAGCTCCGCACTTACAGTATCCAGGAACAGAGCGAAGAGAGCGAGGATGAGATCTTGACCGTACCTATCATTGTGAGCGACTGCAGTGATGCACACAAGCTCAGAAGTCTCCTTAAGATACCAACGCTGCTCAGTGATACACTGTCTGATGAAATGGAGAACAAAAAGAAAGTGGTGTCTTTCTTCGATGACGTCACTGTCTTTCTGTTTGACCAGGTATTTGTTGTCCAATTATTTCAAGAGGCTTTCAATGATATTTTGAATCTCATTTGAGTAAAGTTGAAGTTTAATATACAATTATGTCAACCCCACCAGGAAAGCCCAACCAGAGAGCTGGCAGATCAAAGTTTTCCCTTGGATGGAGAGTCAAGCAAACCAAGTGCAAAGGGTAAAGCACAAAACCAGCAGGAAAAGATCAATGCCTCTGATGACTCTTCTGATGGAAACATCTCAGAAGAGAGTAAGATACTTTTTCCCTTTTTTTGGCCATTTTCAAGATTTTATTTTTACAATAATTATGTACCGTCCTGCTTTCTCTTTGATCTAAGGTGCAGGGTTTGAATGGGAAGATGATTTCTCATTGTTGCCCCTTCCCACATCTTCTAAGGGGTCTCCACCGGACATCACTCCAAAGCTGAGCCTAACTAGTGGCAGTACTAAACCTGTGGCACAGGTCTCCCGTTTTACCGTTTCTCCATCCAGTGTGTCCCGTTTCTCCATCACACATGTCTCAGATTCAGATATGGATTCTGCAGGAGGTGAGATAGCACGTTTTTTTTTTTAAATATTTTTAAGTTGCGAGCCAGTTACCACCATTTTTTTAATCATCATTTTCACAAAATTTTCATGGTCCCTAGAATATTTTGTTGTATGAATCTGGACATGCGATATATAAAGTATATTTTGTCAAAGACTATGTATGTTAGCTTACAGATGCGAGAACAATGCTTCTGTTGCTTGTTTCTTCTTCTTCACTTGCTTTTGCATCTAGAGAGTCTGTAATATTTCAGAAGATGCACAATAGCGCCCCCTAATGTATATCAGTGAAAACATGGGATTGCCAGAACTTTATGTCAATGGTTCAATTGCATGACTCAAAAACAGCCTCAGATGAAAATGTACAAAAATTTATGTTAGTTTGAAGTTCATTATGTGCTGACTTTTATCACGCATACTATTTCACATTATATTGTCTTTGAACGGATTTGTTCTACAGAAAAAAAAAATAATAATTCTTTTCCAAATACTTACTTTCCAAAGTGATAATTTGCATGTTAATTAAACATAAATCTAATATAAATGTAATGATTTTTCCTCTGTTTTAAAGGGAGCAGTGAAGATGGGGAAAAAGAGTGAATCACCATACTACTGCCAACACAGAGCAGCACTGACAGACACTTATTTATTTTTGTTTTATTTTTTTATTGAGGAGATCACAGTAAGAAGGTTGTTTTGATCTCTTTGGAAACCCTTTTGGATCCCATCAAAGACAGTGCCTCTTAATGAAAGCAAACACTTCAGAGGTGCCCTTTCGAAAGGGCCCTAGAAGAAAAAAAAAAATTATGTGGGAATGACTAAAACATAATCGGAACACAAACTAAAATTTTGCGTATTATAAATGAAACAGTTTGGATGGATCTGCTTAGTTATATGGACCTACTGGAAACTGACTGTGACTGTTTACAACATCAGATACTGTATTTTTGGAAAGTGTTAAAAAGGTATCACTGCATCAAAAATTGAATGAGCGAAATGTAACAAAACTAAATTGAACTGATTTTTACTGTGAAATATCAATGCAGTGTTGTTCTTCTATAAAAGGAGCAGTTTTAAAAAGGAAAGGTTTAGTGTTTTTATTAGTTCACGACACACAGCTGCCTTGTGTTTGTCACCTGCCTGAGAGTAGCATTGTGTTATGGTGACACGGCATTCTGAAACCACTTTTATGATTTTATTAATAATTACACTAGTACTATAATTATCGATTCTCTTTCTTCATGATTTGAATGCTTAGTGTTTTAAATCATTTTGTTATTTATTTACTTATTCAGTGCTTCGATTTAAATATGTTTGCACATACGGCAAATGATTTGTCATTTTTTACTATTTCCCTGTTCATAGCAGAAATCCTGTTTCACAGTTTGACTTTGAATATCTGCAGTTAAATCCATAAAATAACAAAAAAAATCTTCTTTTTTTAAAAAAATAGTATAGTTTTAACATGCAGTAGAAAAGTAGAAAAACGAAATAAATATTAAATCATATGTAATTGACAAACTATTATGTAAAGGAGGATTTGATGATTTGACATGTATTTAATGATGTATTTAGGGTGACTACTGGTGAAGAAGGACACTTAAACTCAAGCATCATCATTAATATATTTTAACCATTTGGATCATATTATAGAAAATGATTACAAATGATCAGAAAGTGTTCCACTTTACCCGTATTCACCCTATTAATGATGCTGTACATGCTTTCTACCTGTTAAGATTGAAGCCAGGTTGTATTATGATCAGGGTTTTAATCATATACTTAGTGTTATTTATTAGTCAACATGTTTTATATTTCCTTGAACTTTGAAGAACAGATCAATGCTTTTCAGCATTGCGAGCTGCAACGTGTCATGTCTAGTTTTTGGACTTTATAAAAATTGACTAATAGGAACAATTTAAACTGCTGAACAAAATGGACTTTGTATGGTATTGTGGGGTTTTTTCTCATATGGTTGGGAAATAACAAATTGGATATGGTCAAGGAGGATGAGCCTGCTGAACCGTGTACAGTACAGAGGGACTCGATGCTACCTGCATACTTCTGTGTGTACGACCAAGCATACATCTCAGTACACTACTCTCGATATGTTCTGTTCATTTGCCTGTGAAGGCGTTTATTCTATGTAATCACCTCACTTAGATTGAACTAGACAACAGCCTGTACTATTTTTGTATTTGATCCAACAATTTTCAACTGCTGAAAATCAAATAGGCACTTGGGTGGTAAAGGGAAAAGATATGTTTTCTGCCAAAGAAATGGATCAGTCGATGTGGCACAAGCCGGATTTGCGTCCCGTAATTTATTCTGATTCAGAGCGGCAGATTCACAGATTTTTCTTGGGGAATTTGCCCTTAACCATGGTTTTGAGTCGCAGTATAATGTTAAGCGAGAGTGTATGTAATTCTGTTCCTAAAATGTGTCACAAATTTAGTGAGAAAAATAAAACGATTCTGTTTGACGGTTCTCTCTTGCCGTTTTTTGTTGTTGTTTTACTGTATAACTTTAATTACAACACATTAAAAGCAGATTCAACATCATAAATGCTAGATGACAGCATAACTGTAATATATTGATATTTTAGCAGGATAAATAAGATGCATACACAGGTAACCATCACTTTTATACAACTGGCAGCTTTATTAGTCTTTCTACACATATTATTTGTTTAATATGGCACATACAAGGGCAAAAAATAAAAAATAAATGGAAGAAAATACACCTGGTGGATCTAATTCCGAAATTGGCTACAAAGTGGATCATACACATTCTTTGTACAGTCATACTCAATTTTTCAATTCTCTATATTTACATCATATACATACAGTATAATCACTATACAGTGCTCATAATCAGTGAGTATTGCATATTTTCATTTGGAAGTTACTCTGGAAAACTGGTGATGTTTGGTACAGACAACCAGGCACGTGCAGAGGTGGGGGGGGGGGGGCGTTGGGTGCTTGAGCACCTGCCCCTTTGCCCTTTGGTGCCCAAAGTGCCCTTTTGTCAAAGCAAAATTTCCTCTAATTTTTTTTGTCATAACGTTTCCTTTTGTGAATGCCTGCTCATGCCCAATCTAAATATTAGTAAAAAATTTTATAATAATTTAGCCGTCAATAAGATGACCAACATGACCTTTGACCTGACGACGACGACCTCCTCATCCGACTGGGACGATTCATCACGCTGCACGCGCATTTTTTAATTGTCAGAGGATATTATTTTCAACACCGCGGAAGCTGGTAAGTGGTATTTCATTCTCAGCGAAGTGAATTTGATATTTATTTATTTATTATTATTTTACAAGAACGACGTGATGTAGGAACATGCAGATATGTTGTTTATATTGCGGTGTGTAGCCTGTAGTGTAGAGTAACCTTAGCATGCTGTTTGAGGGAGAAACGTTTCACAGGCATCGAGGGCAGAGGCGTCATCCCCATTCAAAGATTTCTGAGCCAAGTTGATTTTAAATGCAGCTTCCAAACGACCAAAAAAAAACAGCAGAATAATATTTTTTATATATTTGATATAATCACACTGTTGTGATTAGATCGTTCAGCCTCAGCTGCTAAATTCAAATCTGTGTTCGCTGGCTGGCGCTGAGCCAGAGACGTTCGTACAACGCTTCATGATAACCAATCAACGGTTCTGTTGCGCGAATGCAATGGCCAATCGGAGACGTGCAGAAGAGTCATCATGAAACGCGGTGTTTTTGTTCACTTGCTCGCTGACTGAATTATTTAGCGATTTCTTTCTTCAGAGAGAGAGAGAGAAAAAACTTAAAAAAAAATCCTGATGTGCATAATGTAATGTAAAGTGCTTCAGTGATTGTAATGGTAGATTTTGAGAGTGCCTGAACTCTGGCTAAACTGAATTAAAATGTTATTTGATAATGTAAATGTTCTTTACTCTCTGAAAAATGAAAGTGTTAAAATAAGTAACTTACAATATTGTTATTAAAATTTACATTAAATGCAAATTCAGTCGTATTAAAAATATTTTATTGCATGATATGGCACTTAAGTAAAAAGTCGGGGTTTTATGTGTAGTTAATAGATTACACTACCTTTCCATTTATTGATCAAATAACAATCTATAAAGGTGCAAAACGCGTTTACTTATACGTTTGAGAATCGAGATATATTAAGCATGTTTGGAATTGTTTTGAATAAAAAGGAAAAATAAATAAAACATAATCCTCTATAAGAGATACAGTGCTTTCATAGCATGACTCAGTTGTTTAATGTTTTGTATCAATATTTAAGGTGGACTTATTGATTAGGTGCAAGAATAGTAGTGATGGTTAAAATAATAGCTTGAAAATGAAATAGTAAATTGTGCCTTGTTCTTAGATGGACAGAGACTGGAAAGTAATAAATCAGATGAGGAGATGGAGATAGAGGAAGAAAAAGAGGCAAATGTAGACGCACAAGTGACAGAAAGAGCAGGTAAGCAAGCCAGGAGACAGAGGCTGGTGAGAAAGAGGAAAATGTAGAGTGTTTTCTGTAGTTTTTACTATAACAGCTGTTCTTAATTATTCTGTAGAACAGAGAAGAAAAAGCCATCAGGTTGGGACAATTTAAGACATTTCAGTTTCTAATCCCAGAGCTTAATTTTTTTTACTTTTAAACTTAAAATTGTCTCTTCTAATCTTTTTCTTTTTAAAAACTGCATCACAGCATTTGCTGCCATATCAATACATAATCATCCATATCGATACGCAAATCGGCAAGGAATGCATCACAATATATTGCTGTATTGCTATTTTGAACCGCGCTATTTAAAGCCTTGTTCCATGTACCCCTTCTATACTTTGAGCACCTGCCCCTCCAAAGGTCTCTGCACGGCCCTGCATACAACCCACTAGTGAACTAACTGATGTGGATTGGGCTAATGAGTTAACACTGGTGATACGTGTTACTGAAAGTCTTTAAAACCCTTGGATTGTGGCACGCACGTAGAAGAATGAAAGAGAGAATAAGTGAGAGTGAAGTTGTTTGTGTGGCAGTGTTGAAGGAATAAGTGTGGTTATTAAGAAAGTATGAATACTCAGTGGATTTGTGTGGGCAGTTTAATCGAGGTACAAAATAGAGAGAGGAATCGCTTTAAGATCTATCCTCTTGGCCCTTTTTATGAGATCTTTAAGTTATGGTAATGTATCAGCAAAAATGATATCAATAAGTGATATCTTGTTTACTACACTGGAAATGTGGCTAATAGAATATGGGCACTATTACCATTTAGGAAAGGCTGCCAGTCTTGGCTGTTTGCTAATAAAAGTGCAGATTAAAATGTGTCAAATTTGAAATTTCACCATTCGTTTTTAACAAATCACATCTTCATAAGTTAAGTATGTTAATAACAAATTTTTTTTTCCTGTGGAATACAAAGTGAAATATTTTATCAGACTTTGCAAACCATTATTTTACCTTAAAATAAATACCCCAAAAGGGGAAAAAAGTAGGGTTATTGGAAGCCATATCACATAAGTAATTATTGACCAAAAATCATGATAGTGAAAAAATCTACTAAAATCTACAATCTTAGTACAATACTTAATATATCATATAAAATGTGTTTATATCAAGTGAAGAGGTGCATTTCTGTTCAAATAGAATTTCAGAACAAGTTGTTTCTCTTTTTTTGGAGGCTGAACCTTGATTCAAAGTGCAGCAGATCCTAAATAAATGTATTGAAGCAGGAGGGCAGCACATTTCTACAGAACCTTACATACATGTCTTAAATGAGACAAAAATACATAGAAAAGACTCATGTTTATATTTGGTCATTTGAGTAGATTTCCTCAATGGAAAAGACGTTTTGGAGGTCGTCTAAAAATCAAATGATCTTACTAAATTTATTTACATTTGTATATTTTTATATACATACAAAAAAGGATAGATAGAATCAAGCTTATAAAATGGATCATCAACTAGTAGCAATGGGAATACTTGAATGATCAGAAGCTCAGAGCATCGCCTTCTCTTGCCTTGACTGAGGACTGTGGGTAATTTCCTGTAAGAAGGTTCTGTACAGTAGCTCTAGTCCATTAAGATGCAAACATGTGTTTGAAACGCTGATGTCCTAATACAGGAGTCGAGATACAAGGTCTTCGGTTATGATGAGTTTGGTTTTACTTGCTGTTGGAATTGTTTTGTCTTTGGCGAGATGAGAGCGCAAATGTGGTGAATTGGAGAGGATCCTTCATTCTAAAAATAAAAAATAAAAAAATAATTTAAAAACACAAACCATAACATCATATAATGGACAGACATGCTGTTCTTTCTAAGCATGCTATTACCAAAAATCTTGGACAATATAACATGCAGCATGAATTTTAAAGGTTCGAAGCCTAACCTTTGAGGGAATAAAAATGGAAGGGAATGGAAATTTGAGATTGTTCATGCTTTAAAATCAGTCGTGCTGATTGTAATTCAACTTCAGTCTCTTCCCTGTGTCATTTACGCATCCGTGGCTGCTCAAAAGATTCATTTCAGAGTCACTATATTGACAGTCATGTCAGGAAATGATCATATCATATTCTGCATTCAAATCCAAAATTGTACATGTAAATTGAATTCTTTAGAAAGCTGGAGCTTTATAAGACTGAGGAGGAAAGAACCTGAAACTGAATTAAAATCAAGCCTATTTATAAGTTTGATGTGCAATACATAATATACAGAGACCCAAAAAGCATTTTGAACACTAATGACTAAATAATTGTTTAACCATGAAGTATCACAATACATGTTATACCATATTTTTAGATATTTAAAACTAACAAACTACTCTTTGCTTTAAAAAAAAAAAAAAAACTACTTGCTTTGATATTCAATGATGTCAGAAGCATGCAATTTCCTTTCATTTCCCCCCCAATACATTAAAATAAATGATCATGGAGTAAAAAGTTTACTCACTCAAAAGCGTTCAAATTCAGAAACCACACTGGAAAAAAAAAATGAGGACAGGCCTGGAATTTGACTATTTTCCTTATTTAATGTAAAAAACTATACTATAAATGGTCGTATGAATTTTAAAAGGAGAAAAAAATGGTAGCCACTTTCACAGAAAATGGTACAAGATCATCAACTTCAGAAGGACAAACCAAAAGAGAGCAACTTTTTAAAGTCAATTGGAAATCAGTTCAGCAGATTGTCAAAATTATGACAGTTTTACAATTCCTCTCCCTAATTTTTTGCCCATGCACATTAAATATAAACAGTAAGAGTAGTATGTTAGTATGTTATTCTGAACATTTCATTGACGTATAACTCAAAACCTGACCATGTTTAATAAGAGTAAAATATAGCACAGTGAAAGCTGCATTCTAAATACAGAATAGTGTGATATTTCAGATTGATAGTGCTTGCAGTGACCAATCTGAGCATCATGTCAACCACAAAAACTGCACAGATATTAAGATTTTAAAAAATCATCAGCTGACAACCAGATCAATTTAGAGACAAATGAATTAAATTGTTGACAATGTCATTTTCTATTCATGGCAATAACCATAAAGTCACAGAAATGACTACACCGCTTTAATCTGAAGAAATGTTTATTAATCTTTTCAAGAGTAGAAAGTCACATGGTCATTTAGCAACATTACACTGTTCTGCTGTCGCTCAAAATACATGCATATTGGAGTGTATATACTTTGCTGTACAATTATTGTACATTCTCTCGTTTTACGCACATCCAAAAAGTGGGCATTCGACATAAATATCATGACAGAGGTGGAGCTCTCTCGGAGCGTGGCGGCTGTATCATGGTCTTTACTCTAGTGCAGAAAGAAGAAACACTGGCACTGGCTTCCAGTCCTTGACACCTTACTGCTTTTGTCTCTAAATTCATCAAAACAGAGATGGTGAGTGTTGGCAGAGCTACAGCAAGACTTTAGTTTAGTTACACACAGAAAAGGACAAACGGTGTAAAAGCAAAAAAAAACTATAGCTGGAGGAGATACAGACAGACGCAAAGAACCTGGCAGGATCTTTGGTGGAGGAAAACATGGGAAAAGTGAAAGCAAGTGTACAATCTGGACATCTCCACGAATACTTTGTGGTAATAATGAAGGTGCTTTTTATTTAATTGTGCATCACCTTCATGTACAACAATAAATCGACTTCTCAAGTACAATACAGAGAAAATATCGAGCAGTGCACCTTTAAACAATTACTAGACCAGACAAGCAATATGGTGTGTCTATCACATCAGAGAAACCTTCTTTCTTTTATAGCTTAATCATAAGCATTTTGTTTCTATGAAAAAGGTTCCCTTTCATTACAACACTGGAACTAAGACTTCAACTTTCACTCCTGTGAAAAAGGCTAAAAAACTCACACAAGTGGTGTGTAAGTGTATTATAAGCATCAAATATAATGTTTAAATTGATACTAAACCGAAAAGTATGGTATCAAATCTGATTATTGCTGTTTTTACATATGTTTCGAATCTAAAAGCTGTACTGTACACTGGGATCCGCAGGGATCTTGTTGAACCAAATGAAACAATGCATCCATGTCAAAGAAAAAGATCAGAAATACTCATGATTACAACTTAACATTTGATTATCAGTTATAGTACTTACAAATATTGTGTGCTATGTACAAGGCACTGGATCACATGGATTATATTAATAATAAGACTTGGCACATCTTTAATAGGGATGTATCGCTGAAACAATCGCAACACAAACATCAGTGCAGAAGAGAAAATAATGGATAGTTCGGATTCTAAAATCTGATTGGATGAGCTAAACATTCTACATGAATAAATTAGAGATGTTTCTTGGCAACAGTAGCTGGCCTAGACTAAAACTAGATTGTTCATTCCTTTCTGCTTTTACTCATATAAGCAATGAGCCGCTTGTTACCATGTGTTACAGTGATGTACTGTACCAAATCACTAACACACAGCTTCTCACTGCTTCACTCGTGGATGGTGATGAGACATGGATATGTAGGTACCAGTTGTCTTTTCTTTCATGCATGAACCATGAATTCCAGAAACGACCCATTTTTGTCATTTATATTTAAAGTATTTGTTCCGATTCAACTTCTATGCTTTCAAACGCAATCTTCACTTGAGACTCAGGGAAGGTCAAGTGTGTACTGCACATCAGAATTGACCGTCCTAATCTACAACACTTGACACATTTAGAACACAGATACTTCATTGAAGGGACTCCAGGTGAGATATTAGGAGATCACGGAGACCCTTTTATAACAACGATATAAGCAATGAAATGGAAAAACACTGAAAGTTTACATCAGTTTCATTCAATTGTACAATGTAAAAGGAATCATTAAAAACACCTGACTATATATATATATATATATATATATATATATATGATTTATTTATTTTTTATTATTTTTTATGCAAATTTACCAACACAGAATATGGTCTTTCTCAGCCGAGTTTCATTATTAACAGTCGTTTATACTTGGATAAACCCACTGGAATTGTTACAAACAATAACTTTAATCATATTACCACACTGGTTTTCATTAAAGATTTTTTGTTCAACAAAAAAATAGATATATATTTACTCGCCTTCATGTTGTTCCAAACCTAAACAACTTTTCTATCTTCCACAGAAACAAACAAAAAATAAATTATTATTTCTGAGCTGTTCTCTTCCCTCAAGTGAAAGTGAATGAGGATCAGTCGATGTCAAACTCCAAAATGACCAAAAAAACTAGAAGAAAACCTGGTTACCATTCACTTTCACTGCAAGGAGTAAAAAAAATACTTCTTCGATTTCATAAATATGTCTTTTTGTGTTCCATAAAAGAAAACATAATAAAATCATGTAAACAACAGAATTTAAATTTTCATGTAAACTATTCCTTTAAATCCGTGAACCCCTGGATACAAAATGTAATGCATTTATACATTGTTGACATGTACAGTACATGCATGAAAGACAGGCAAGAGATACATAAAGACAATTCAACATGTTTACTGAAGAAAGCTCAACATTCTCATGATGGGAGCGTATAATGAGGAAGGTCAACATGGAATACTCAGCATTCCGGTTCCGTTAGGCTGCGTCCAACTGGGATAAAATAAGGGAACTAGAAGGTGGGAAGGGTGGATCTAGATCCTCTTCCTCTGAGGGTGGAGTGAAGGGGGATGACAGGGGAGTGTGTGTGGACGGAGGGGAAGGTGGTGTCTCACACTGTCGAAATCAATTTGCCCTCCGCACTGTGGAACAAAGAGAGGGAGATGCTGCCAGGTTGGCTTTGGACACAGACACATTGAAGCACAAAGAGCATAAAGCACTGATGTTCAAGGAATAGTTCACCCATAAATGAAAATGGTCATCATTTACTTAAAAGTTCCTACTTCCAAGCATCTGTGACTCTTTATGTGGAACAGCAATGTACTGGTGCTCTCTTTTTTCCCAGGGTCATGAGTTTTATGAATATAATAAATTTGTTTTTTGAACTTAGAAACCTTTCTTTTTTTTTTGTGGTCCATTGAAGGAATAAATTACATGTCCTTTGTTATGACATGAGAGTGAATAAAAGATTGTCTTTTAATTTTTGAGCGAACTATTCCTTTAATGTTACTGCTAATACTAATCTCCATTAATGCACATTACAAACAAGTGATGGGCTGCATTTCCTACAAGTCATGTGTGTGTGTGTGTGTGTGTGTGTGTGTGTGTGTGTGTGTGTGTGTGTGTGTGTGGTTCAGTAGTGAAATGTAAACAGTTCAAATGTGTTGTCGTGTTCTAATCAATATAAAAAAAGCTTTAAACCCAACCCATACACATGCATTGTGGAAATGGAAGCCCATTGTTCTTAATGCATCATGGGGGTCAAATCTAAATGGTGTGTACAGCAAGGTATAAAGTGAACTAGTATTGAAAATATTAGGGATAGCATGTGGAACACTGCTTCTCATGAATTTCCCTACAGAAATTAAAACTGTAACAAAAGACACTGAAAGACTAATTGACAAACACACATGGACAGGAAAAGCAAGAATGGAATGGTAACTTAAATGGAAAAATAAAATATTTTAAAATATTTAATATGTACCTACTTTAAATTGTGATGCTAAATGAACTTAGAATAAAAGCTGGGGATGGTCTTCTCCATAGATGACCCAGAAGGGTTTATTTATTTATAAAAAAATGTATAGTGATGTCACACAAGGTAAGTTTATTCAAATTGATAAAGTATGGCTACACCATGTTCAAGAGAGTAGGTATTTCATCTATGGGAAAAGACCAAAAACGACTGACTACAGCATATTATTGCAAGGTTTATGAAACCCATTTAAACAATCAGAGGTTTCTCCTTTGTTCAATATGGGTTTAGGTGCCGTTTGGTCACCCGCCCACCTTTTGTTTGAGCTAGACCTTCAGAAACGTCAGCTATGTTCGTCTGTTCCGGCTGCAGGTCAAGCAAACAAGACTTTTTTGCTTGCCATAATCAAAATTCAAAATATGTGGGATTTTTAAATTCAAACAAAACCAGAGAAGAATAAGTCAAATAAAAAGAAAACAAAGACAGAACTTACAGACAAACTAAAATGCTTTTTTAAAATACTGTTTCTGTTCAGTTGGCATACGAGTAAGTCAAAATGTAGGTCTTACCTCGTTTGGAATCGCGACTCATACTCCTCCAACCCTTGCTGTAAAGAAAAAGAGAATATCTTTTAGTCATCTAATTTTCCTTAAATGCCCAGTAGACGGCAGTAGAAGAATGCATAACACTTATGAACTGCAGTATTGATGATAGTTAATGCAGATTTGCTGTAACCAGGAATAAAAAAGGAGGTCATTGAGTGCATCCAGAACCGGAACAATAGGAAGAACCAATTGAGCACTTATCTCTGGGAGAACAGAGAAACACAACAGACATACATGTCCTTTTTTTTCCCCAAGCAAAACTTAATTAATATTGAATGCACTAAGGAGGGGACCCGGGGGTAATGATGAGCATTGTTACATAACAAAGCCCTACTTCTGATGTATTTCGATCCTGCTCCAAAAGCATTTGCATGCTTTTTCATGCATATTTAAGTCATTGCAAGGCATTGCAAGTATAATTATTTCAGTTAAGTGTAGTACACATACATGTTTTTCATTCAAACTATTCTCAAAAATAAACTATGGTTTTAAATGCCAAAGACAAACACTAGATTTTTTTGTTTGTAACACCATGCCAGCTATTGTCCATAACTAAACTAATAAATTTGAAGAATAGTTTAAATGTTCTAAGACTGCTGTGTGTAAATGTCTCAAAATGTCCTTTCAAAGGGAAGTTTAATCAAACAGGGCAGGTCTTCTCTAATGTGGGCTCAGGCTGCTAAAATAAGACATGGTCACAGGTGGAAACTGGGTAATGTCCTGGAACGTCCTCTATGCGGTTAGCTGGAGATTGGGCTGTATTAATCGAAGTGTCACCCCGCTATATTTTAGCATGTCTGATAAATGTCTACATAAGGTGATTAATGCTTCAATACCATTAACATTTTTATAGAAAGCTATACTTATATCTCCATACATCTATCAAGGTTAATCATTTTGTATTGGAGGTAGAATGACACTGCAATTAAGAATAGGCAGGATGTGTGTGTGTGTGTGTGTGTGTGTGTATAGCCTACTTGTGAGAATCCTGGCATTGCCATGCTGTATGGTCTCTGTCGGCTGTGTGGTGTGCTCTGCTGCTGGGTGAGGAAGCGTGTGGGCATGCCATAATCAGGTGTCGGCAACGCCATCTCTCTCTCCAGAAGATTTCCTGTGCTGCTGCTCCTGGTATGCTGCAAACTTCAAACACACACATATATATGCATTGTTAGTTAACGTGATTTCATTTCTGCAATGTGACATTTCTGAAAAATGTTTGACTATATTTTATTGATTGGGAGTGACTGGATCAAGAAAGTGGGTGTTGTGTACTCAATTAGAGCCAAATGTGATGCACATTTATTAAAAAGGAAAATTGTATCAGAGGAAGAGCAAGGCATTTTATTTAGAATTAAAGGTTACAAAGGCTTTTCTCTTTGGAGTAACATGCACTGATGAATCAGTCACAAAAAGACTATGAATGTGCATGAATAAAGTAAACAAGGTCTGGTTTGACTGGTCATGTCAACAGTCAAGCCTTTCTCAGTTGCATGCTTTATGGTGTTATGCAGCTCATGACGTAGTTCTCTAATTGCATTTCATAGGTTGTGCCAGCATGATATTAAATGGCATTTAAACATTGAAAGGGCTTTAATATTCAGTCAGACTCACCTGACGTGGAGTTTATTGCTGTCTGGCTCAGGAATCACACGGGTATAGGAGAACGGGAACCAGCCTCTCCTGATAGGACACATACAACATGGAATCTGAAGCAGTTTCTCTGGTTCATCAAATCCTTACATTTCTTCTGTATGCATGAGCAAATTTTATTGTGAAGTTAACCACAAGACACGTACATTCTGTTTTTCTCGTTTTCGCCGTAGTGCCAGCCGTCCCGGGCTTCAGGCACCAACAGTGTAATGATGTCTCCTTCCATAAAGCTGAGGAGTGTGCTGTTGTCCCCGGCGGCGTGAGAGAAGAGGGCCTGAACGCGTGTCCGTCCATTTCTCTCCAACCCAGCTGCCATCGAGCTAGACCTGGGGAGGGTCTGTGTCTCTGCTGGGGTCAGAGATTAGAAAACCACACTGAGCTATATTTATATATAGAATTATGACAGAAAAATGACATACATTTCCTTCAAAACATATCGTACAATCCAATAAATAAAAAATGAACTATTTAACCCTAACATTTATGTATATATTTGTTGTATTTGGGGATTTAGAATATTTGTTTTAACATAATAATGTCAAACTATTGGAATTAGTTTAGGACTACTTGAGTTGCCTTACAAGATTTCATTGCAGCTCAGTAGGTTTAGTAAAATCTTTTCAAATTCCACTTAAAGGCTGTGAATGCCGCTTATTTGGCGCTTCTTAAAAATACTTGCCTCAAAGAGAAACTATACCCTTCACCTATTTTCTATCCATTTTTAATGCTGTCCTCTCTATTCCCTCCTGCTCTGCCCTGTTTTCATTTCCAGCAGTGTTTGCCCTGTTATTGTCCACTCACTACTTTCTCAAGGAGGAGAGTGAGAGAGAAACGCACGGGTGCGCAGACACTGACACAGCTATATATACAGACGGCAGATTATTAAGTCTTATAGAGATTCTGGGTTTTGAATAAACAGCACTGAAATCTTCCATATGTCATGATCAGAGAGTTACTGTTTGCATAGTTGAGGGTAAGTCCCTTAACTTACCCAAAGTATTCTTGGGCTTTACAGGTGCAACCTTGCGGACAGGTAGGGTGTTGGAGAAGGTCTCTCCACCTTGTCTGTGGGCCGGTTTCTCATGTGCGGCTCTGGTCTCCATCCAGCGTTGGTAGTCTTCTCCCACATGGACCCCTGAGCCATTCATAATGGGAACACCTTCTACTCCCATCATCCTCTGCAAGATAAAATTCACATTTTTAGGAACAATTAAGAAACCTAGTTTCCATGTATACTTGAATACATGCATTTGAAATGAATTTGAAATAAAAAAATACCATCAAGCATTAGTCACACTCCCGAAATGACATTTAAATGAATGTCCTTCCTTATAAGATGTAGTTTTAACCATCTGTGACTTGATATAGTTAGAAACGTTAAAATCTCTTGCATGTAAATCAGAGATTTGGTCTTATGCAGATGCAAACACAATGACAAAGAAAACTTGCAGTTATGCCGCCTGCCACTTTAAATGCTTAAGCTCTTTAAAACAGAATGGATTCTTATTGGCTGTCAATATTCGTATAATTTATTAAAATTTTATTGAAATTTTTTTTTTTTGAAAACAATTTCAATGATATCGTTCCTGTTATAATTAGGTTGTGGTGTGGACTAAATATTCTGTTAAATGCAGAATAATTGTTACTGCACTGTGATAAACTGTAAACTAAAGAGAGCTGTAAGTGCCAGCAGGTTTATGATTATTCTTTTCACAGCATGGTGGTCATTATGGAACTGTATTTTAATGACTTTATATCCATCTATACTAATTTTGAACTCTCTCATTCCTATGGCTGAGTGTGCCCCCTACTTTACAAAAACCCACAGGATGCAATTATACACATCATTAATGTAACCATTTACAAATGATCTTGCTACAGTTAAGACACTATTATTTTGTGGCTTACATTTTTTATTATTTTTTTGGTCGGACTGGGATTCTAACTCACTGTCTGTTGGTTCCCCATGAGAGCTGCCAGCTCAGGTGGCACAGGAAGTGGCTTGGCCCCAGGGATGGGGTCTGAGATGGTCAGGCTAGATTTAGAGGTGTGGTGGACACTGGGTCCCAGCGTCCCCGTGGCTCCTGAGCCCATCTGCTGAGCTAGAAGCATTGCCCGCTCTGGGAGTTTATTTGGGTCGGCACACGCTTGTTGCCACAAAGGGATCTTTTGCGTCAGCAAGTCTCTGCCCTAAAAACAAACAAACAGCACCACAACTAGTATTAGCAGCCAGCATAAATGAGGCAAGCTTTACACACCTGCGAGGGAATAATTTAGATCAGTCAAAAAAAAAACATGGCAAATCAAGAATACCAGACCAAATTCAGACTCTCTCTGTGACTATAAAACTGAGGTTTCAGGGGTGAGCTCTTCAGTTGATGGACTGATAGGGAGAGGGAATGCGGTCAAGTGGATAAAGTGATCCCTCCTCACCTCGCTTACTTTCTGAAGCTCTGAGACATCGCTCTCTATCCTGACAACCCTTCCCTTCCCTGAAGCCTGAAATAGCCTCATTAC